>NW_016160742.1:30154-60039 GCF_001687245.7 Rhagoletis zephyria | reverse complement strand
GCTTTTTGCCAATGATATAGTTTATTTAAATTGTATACTAATAGGCTCGATGCGAATAAAACTACGTTATTCCATTTTTCTAGACCAACGTTTCGCTAATACTTTTTAACATCTTCAGGGGCAATTCGTTTATTAGATAACTGTCACAAACCAATGAGATACAAAACTTATTAAAACATAACCATAAAGCAATAAAGATATATAAATAAAGACAATTAAACATTTTAAATATATGTAGGTACAAACCAACTCACATTACTGTTTTGAATATCTAAACAAATTTAAAAATAAATAACATAAAAACATTTAAATTTCTGTGACTAACACAAACATTAAAAACANCGGTAGCTTTGTCAATACTAAAGTCTTATTTTAATAAATATGAAATATAAGCGGCTGCTATATTGTCTGTGTCTTCTTTTTTGCTTATCGTCTTTGTCCACAAATAGCAGCACAGCACTAGCACAACAAATTATATCAAGTGGACACTCAGCTCATTTTGCAAACGCGAAAATTATTGACCGGGAAAAGAGAGAAGCAACCAGATATACACTAGAGAGCCTGAGGATTATGGAGAAACGAGAAAAGACGATAAACAAAAAATAAGATACAGACAACATAGCAGCCGCTTATATTTCATGTTTATCAAAATAGTATAGTATTGACAAAGCTACCATAATGTATAGATGGTATTGATTTTCAGCGTATACTCTTTAGTAATGTTTTTTGTTTTTAATGTTTGTGTTAGTCACAGAAATTTAAATGTTTTTATGTTATTTATTTCTAAATTTGTTTAGATATTCAAAACAGTAATGTGAATTGGTCTGTACCTACATGCATTTAAAATGTTTAATTGTCTTTATTTATATATCTTTACTGCTTTATGGTTATGTTTTAATATGTTTTCTATCTCATTGGATTGTGGCAGTTATCTAATAAACGAATTGCCCCTGAACATGCTAAAAATTATTAGCGAATCGTTGAGCTAGAAAAATGGAATAACATAGTTTTTTTTTGCATCTTTAAACTCAGATCAGACGAGCCTATTAGCATACAAATTAAATAAATGAAGAACTGATCGGAATATACATACATATCGTTTATTGTTTACCAGTTTCTTTGTGTTGTGTTGTGTTTTTTTTTGTTTGTGTTCCGCAAATTTGTATTGATAGTATCTATATCTGGTGTACTGGATTTTCTTATTAGCTTGGTTTCGAAATTTGTGGTATTCCATTTGTTTGTCGTCGGGTTTTGCGCACCGTCTTTTATGTAATCTATCTCTCATGTTGCAGACTATTAAGCCTTAGCTCATCGTTCATCCATTCGCTTGATTTACGTTTCCTTGTACATTTAAATGTGATCCAAGGATTTCTCGTAGATACTTTTAAAAGTTGTTTGGATGTAATTGCACATTTCATTTGCCTGATTTAGCGCTACAATGCTATTTCAGTTTATAGTACGAATGAATTCGTTTATTTTTCGATTACTAAAAGTTTGTCTGCGTGTTTCTCTTGTATGGTTGGAATTGTCGTTGCTAGCTAAAGTAATTTCACCTGTCGCATCCGTGAAATTAAGTGTACACGTTGAGTGTCAATTTCAGACTGATATTTGCATTTTGTTTATTTTCTTTCATTTTAATGTTATTCGTTATACACTCTACGTCATTGCCTAAGACCGAAAAGTGGTATGTTATGGCTGTTCCAACTATTGCTGATGTCATGCTTAAGCTTTTGCCTTTGATGAACATATGATCAATGCTGGAGCTTGTACCTCTGCATATGTCTACTCTAGTAGCCCCTGATACCACATTTTCAAATCCATTTACTGCAAGCATATTTAAGTATTGGCTGTGATGTTCGTTATCGGAATTATCCATGTTAATATTTATATCTTCGATTAATATTACGCAGGCATCTTTGGTGGTCGCCGAAAACAAATTTTTCAGCTCCGAGATAAAGTTACGAACGTTTAGTCGCGGTGGTCGGTATATAGCAAATTAATGTGCACGAAAAATTGTTTTTGTTAATGTGCACCTCCACTGTTTCGAAGAAATGAGTTTCATGCATTATGTAGTTACAAATACTGCTATACTGTTCCTCGAAAGCTATTGAAATTCTTTCTCAAAGATCGAATATACAAGTAAATGTACGATAGGTTACAGTCTTTCATAATGCTTATATCAATCACGTTAAATGTTGAATATTTTAAGTTAGTAATATTGTTCATAAATGTAGAAATATATTAATGTTTATATAAAATGAATAGAATTCTCAGATTTTTTTAATTTGTTTAGGTTATTTAATTAGGTTTATATCCGACTCGGTGTTAATGTAAATAAATGTGTTGTATTCGCTTATTTAAGCTAACATCCTCCCGGCCGCTGTGGTGTAGTGATAAGCAGTGCGCGCTTCCACTCCGCAGGGCCTGGGTTCAAGCCCTGGTCAAAGCAACATTACAAAAAAATTTAGAAAACAGGTGTTTTCTTAACAGCGGTCGCCCCTCGGCAGGAAATGGCAAACCTTCGAGTGTATTTCTGACATTAAAAACAGCTTCTCATAAAAATACAATCGCCGTTCGGAGTCGGCGTAAAACTATAGGTCCACAAATTGGAGGAGAAGCTCGGCCAAACACTAACATATGTGTCAGCGCCAATCCATTCTCAACAAACACAGTTTCAAACGTTTGAGAAAAATTCATGTCTCAATTTTATATCAAATGTTTTTTTCAAATGATTCTTAAGTTGAAAACGAGGTTTACATTTTACACTTGAAATTCATTAGAGAGTGATTTGAAGAAACATGGCAAGTATCAAACGATATAAAAGTGCGCGGTTAAAAATCGTAAGAATAAAATTCAATTCAATTGAAAAAAAAACAATGAATAGAAAAAGATATTCAAAGCGTAAGCCCATAAACAGTGGTTTTGTTGTATGCGCGGATTGAAAAAGCTGCAGCCCTTCAAGGCGAATTTATTAGAAAGTACGTTATCTTAATTGTTTCTTTTATTATGTATGTATATCGTAAAAAAATATAAATATGAAATATACATTACCTATGATATATATTTTTTTTTCCACATTTGAAGTACAATTGATAAATAACCTTGGAAATTGATTTGAGAGTTAACCATATTCTCAAATGGAGATCAAACTCCCCTTTTTATTGAGCAAGCTCTAATTTTCAAATCAATATCAAATAATTTTCGAACGTTTGACATTTGAGAAAGCGGTTTGATTTCAAATCATTCTCAAATGTACATCAAACCTAATTGCTTACTGGGCTATTATTATTATTATCCTTACTTCCCTGACCCACACGAATTTCCAATCACATGATTTTGTTTTGTTTTTGGCTAGCCATAGTAATTGGCGGTTTGTTGCTATCAGCTGGTCGTTGTCAATGTGCTGTTGTCAATTTCACTTGCATTTATTCTCCTTCGCTTCATCTTGTGCATAAGCTCACGCTTAATGTGCATATTAGAGAGTTTCATGACGATGTTGTTATGTTTTGTCTTAGTTCGGTATACGCTGTCGATATCGCTATCAGCTAGGCTTATGACTACGCTATTCTCCAATGAATTTTGCTCGATTGTATTGATTTTGCGTTCTAATGCAGCAATGCGGACGTCTTTTTGTTTGCATACTTCGTTTAGTTCGTTAACCTTTTCCGCCAGCTCGGGTACCGTGTCTTGTAGTTTCGTGATTTTTTCAACAAACTCTTTTTCATATCTTCATGCGATAATGGTCTAGTTAGCTCTTCTAACATTCGATTGATCTCTTTTGCGTCAGATTTCAGTTCGGATATATTTGATTGCATAGTACCAACTTCGGATTTTAGGGCGAGTGCAGCTTACGCTGAGACTGCGTGCGAAAATCGTTCTCTGGCGTTTTTTGCTTTTTCTGTATAGACAAAGGTTGAGGGTTTAGACCAGCTGACGCTGTTGTGGCTAATGACCTGGTTGTCCGATGGCATTTGAAACATCTATAGTTTCGTCGTCGTTCAGAGCTCATCGCTGAGTATGCTGTCTGATATCTCAGTGCATGTAGAGAAATAGTATTTTTTAGTGCAATTTGAGCACGTAATAAAGCTGCAGTTGATTGGGAGCGGCTTTAAGTATTCATCGCACATGACTGTTGTTGCGTTAAGAGATTCGTCGGCACCTAAATTCAGGAATGAGTACTCACAACACTTACTTAGTGTTACATTTCCGACTCTTCTAAATGAACTACTAGCAAACAACTTAAATATACCACCACCGCATAGATAAACATTAATTACTAATAATTATTTAAACTCAATGTAAAGTATGAATTTAATGGTAATATTGTAACAAATAATTTTTAGCAAAAAAAAACCAACTTCAACTCTCATATAAAAAAATATATACATATATCCCATGATCCACTGATCGGATCTTAACCAGATTAGTATGGGACCCCTGAGACACTACCTTTCCGATGCAAAAAGAATTATCGAAATCGGTTGACGTGGTCCAAAGTTATGCGGTAACATATATAAAAAAAAAAAATATTCCGACGAACTGATAACCTCCTCCTTTTTTGGAAGTCGGTTAATTAAACAAAAGCTATTATTAAACAAATGTAGCAACGAACTATTAGCAACTATACCCGCAGATAAGTTCCCTAAGCTTCGTTTTGTCTCGTTTCTCCATAATCCTCAGGCTCGATAGTGTATATCTGGTTGCTTCTCTCTTTTCCCGGCCAATAATTTTCGAGTTCGCAAAATCAGCTGAGTGTCCACACACAGCAGCATCAGCACAACATATTATATCAAGTGTCTTTGTTAGTCACAGAAATTTAAATGTTTTTATGTTATTTATTTCTAAATTTGTTTAAATATTCAAAACAGTAATGTGAGTTAGTTTGTTCCTACATATATTTAAAATGTTTAATTGTTTTTATTTATATACCCAGCAAACATTGAGGTTAGTTATCGATTAGATAATGATTGGAGAACTAGCCACATTCTCCAATCTCAAACTTTTGAGATCGACTCGAAAAACTATCGAGAATCATAGCAATCTCAACAAAAATGGGACATAGTTCTCGACTCGAGAAAATATAAATTCTCTAATCGAATTCTAATGTTGATCTCTAATGGGACTCGAATTTGAATTTCAAACTGCTATTTTGCTTTATTAAATAAAACGCTTTGTTTGTAAAATTTTTATTAAATGTATTTGCAATAAAATAATAATGAATTATTTGAACTTAAAAAAAAATTGTGATTCATTCATTTGGAATATTGCTTATTTAACTTATTTGAATTTGCGTTGTTTCTCTAATCGTTCTCCAATCGAATTCTAATGTAGTTCTCTAACTTCGTCATCGACTCGAGAACGATTAGAGAAATACCCTAGTTATCTAATGTAGAAATCTAAATTTCTCTAACGTTAGAGACTGTGTTTGCTGGGTATCTTTATTGCTTTATGGTTATGTTTTAATATGTTTTGTATCTCATTAGTTTGTGACAGTTATCTAATAAACGCATTGCCCCTGAACATGATGAAAAGTATTAGCGAAACGTTGGGCTAGAAAAATGGAATAACATAGTTTTATTCGCATCTTTAAACTCACATCAGACGAGCCTATTAGTATACAAATTAAATAAATGAAGATCTGATTGGAATATACATACATATCGTTTATTGTTTGCCAGAGTTTCTTTGTATCGTGTTTGTGTTCCGCAAATTTGTATTGATAGTATCTATTTCTAGTGTACTGGATTTTCTTCTTAGCTTGGTTTCGAAATTTGTGGTATTTCATTTGATTGTCGTCGGGTTTTGCGTCCCGTCTTTTATGTAATCTATCTCTCATGTTGCAGACTATTTAGCCTTAGCTCCTCGTTTATCCATTCGTTTGATTTACGTTTCCTTGTACATTTAAATGTGGTCAAGGATTTCTCGTAGATACTTTTAAAAGTTGTTTGGATGCCATTGCACATTTAATTTGCCTGATCTAGCGTTACAATGCTATTTCAGTTTATAGTACGAATGCATTCGTTTATTTTTCGATTACTAAAAGTTTGTCTGTGTGTTTCTCTTTTTTGGTTGGAATTGTCGTTGCTAGCTAAAGTAATTTCACCTAAGACCGAAAAGTGGTCTGTTATGGCTGTTTCCACTATTGCTGATGTCATGCTTAAGCTTTTGCCTATGCTTCATCTCGTGCATTAGCTCACGCTTGATGTGCATATTAGAGAATTTCACGACGATGTTGTTATTTTTTGCCTTACATCGGTATACGCTGTCGATATCGCTATCAGCTAGGCTTATGACTACGCTATTCTCCAATGATTTTTGCTCGATCGTATTGATTTTGCGTTCTAATGCAGCAATGCGGACGTCCTTTTGTTGGCATACTTCGTTTAGTCCGTTAACCTTTTCCGCCAATTTAGCTACCGTGTCTTGTAGTTTCGTGGTTTTTTCTACAAACTCTTTTTCATATATTCATGCGAGCGGGTATAATGTCTAGTTAACTCTTCAAACATTCGATTGAGCTCTTTCGCGTCAGATTTCAGTTCAGATATATTTGATTGCACAATGCCAACTTCGGATTTTAGGGCGAGTGCAGCTTACTCTGAGACCAGTGTTGCCAACTTTTGAGTTTCAAAAAGCACCAAACCCTCGAAAAAAGAGCGTTTTACCGCACTAAAAGCACTAAATTTTTTTTTTTAATCAAAGGATACTTTTTTTCATACCAGTTTATGGTAAACAAAAGTTAAAAAATAAACAATATTTACTTGTATAAATAAATACACATTCATGCTTACGAAGTAATACCGAAGTACTGCACATTAAAACTGGTACATCTGGATAAAGAACAATCGAATCGCAACAAACGAAATTGAATTTTGAAGGGGAGGAGTAATACTTAATGATACCCTAAGTAGAAATGAGCGAAACAATTTTTTGTCAATGTTATTGTGGCTTGTTAACATTTTATTTTTAATATTTTTGTTGAGCTTTGTACAATTTTGTTTTATGTTGTTATAAACCGTGTTCTTAAACTTAGAGGCTACGATATCTTAAAATTCTGACGAGGTAGAGAAATTCGGAAGCCAGATTTGGATTCAGCACCGAAAAATCTACAAAAACCGATGAACTCAGGTGGGGAAAAAAGTTAAAATTTTTAGAACTAATCAATAATCAAGAAAATAAAAAAATTAATACTTAACCTATCTGCGTGCTAGCATTTTCAATGCGAATACAATTTAACAAGAACGCAAGAACGTGGGTTTGCAACTTCATCTTTTTATTCATCATGGTTTGCATTTCAGTGCATTTTGTAGATTCTTGTAAATTTAGAAATTAAAGTTCAGAAAAAAGCAATAAAAAGGGCACTAGGCACTAAACCATTTTTTTTTTTTAATTTTCAAAAAGCACTAAATCTAGTGCTTAAAGCACCAAGTTGGCAACTATGTCTGAGACTGCATGTGAGAATCGTTCCCTGACGTTTATTGTTTTTTCTGTAGTCACAGGTTGAGGGTTTAGACCAGCTGACGTTGTTGTGGCTAATGACCTGGTTGCCCAACGGCATTTAAAACATCTACAGTTTCATCGTCGCTCAGAGCTCATNGTCACAGGTTGAGGGTTTAGACCAGCTGACGTTGTTGTGGCTAATGACCTGGTCGCCCAACGGCATTTAAAACATCTACAGTTTCATCGTCGCTCAGAGCTCATCGCTGAGTACGTGCTGTCTGATATCTCAGTGCATGTGGAGAAATGGTATTTTTTAGTGCAATTTGAGCACGTAATAAAGCTGCCGTTTATTGGAAGCGGCTTTAAGCATTCATCGCAAATGGTGCCTAAATTCAGGAATGAGTACTCACAACACTCACTTAGCGTCACAATTCCGACTCTTCTAAATGAACTACTAGCAAACAACTTAAACCTACCAACACCGCTTAGATAAACATTAATTAACAATCATTATTTGAACTCAATGTAAAGGATGAATTTAATGGTAATATTATAATTAAACAAAAGCTATTATTACACAAATGTAGCAACGAACTATTACAAACTATACCCGCAGATAAGCTTTCTAAGCTTCGCGGGGTACGGTAATGGAATTGTGTAAAGTTGTACTGAATATATATTTGAATAAATAAAATAATCTTATCTAATCCAATCTAATTTATATCATATATAGGACAAAACTCGATATGATATTTTTTGCCACTTATGTTTATTTTATAATTTTTAAGGTTTTTTCAATAAAAAATCTATTCATTTCCTAATAGTAGGGGAGCCCACGATGCTAAATCGGATTTACTCGAGCGTCATTTTGACCTATTGGATTTTAAAGATTATATGATGGGAAGAAAAAGTCATGTTATGTTTTTCCTCAAGCGGTGGGTGAAAGATCTACAGGCTTCCAAAAATGTCGAAAAAAACAGTTACATGGATTTACTCGAGCGCGTCAGACATTGATACTGAATAAACAAAACGTGTTTCTGATGACGGAGATATGCTAATCTGCCGGTTTGCATGGTGGGGGTAGGCGTATGGAAGGGTCAAAAATGGGTGGCAAAAAAATTTACTCGAGCGCGTCAGATATTCACAAGGGATGTTAAATGGGCCCGAATGAACCTCCCATTCAATAATATGACATATACATACAAATTCTTATGCCTAGTGATTTCGGCTAAGAAATGAGTAAAATTCACTTACATAAATAAGTTGAAAAAGTGATTTTTAACTGATATTTGTTGAGCTAAAAGTTACATCATATGCTATTATTTTTTATTAATATATGGGGTATTCACAACGGTGTCGTATTATTGTATCTCGTGAGCTTTAAATGCCCAAAAAAAATATATGCTACGGGGGTTCGCAAAGTACCATCAAAGTCATATTATGAATTTTCGCAGTGTTAAAAGATACTTGGTTGTGGGTTCAAGTTCTCTAAACATTTATTTAAGCTTGTAATGTTAACGACATACAACAATACGACATTTACAACACCGTTGTGAATCCCTCAATAATTTTAAAATATTAATAATAAATAGTTCAAACTATTTTGAAACTGGGATTAAATTAATCGTAATCGTAGACGCACTTAATTACACATGTAATTTCATCGCCCAGCTCAAATTTAGATAAAGGGTTTGATTCCCAAATGCCCATTTGTATCACAGCGCACGGCAGTGCGCGCGAGTGAAGAAAGCAGCCACAGTAGAATGTATACATATACAGCGGAGCACACACGAGTCTTTAGTGAGAGTTTGTTTGCGTTAGTTCTCACATTTCACTCGCAGCTGGTATCATTTGCGAGCATTTTGGTCCGCTGGGTATAATTACTGTCTTATGATTGTGACAAATAATATGAACGGAAAACAGCAAGCAAATCAAAAAATAACAAATTTCCTAAAAAAATCTGTAGTAGTTTTGAAAAACAGCGAGTGCACACGACAATCTTTGTTGACGGTTTTCGTCACTGCGGCTTGTGGAATCGTCGTTAACTACTAACTCATTTACATATATATAAAGGGTTGAACGATGTGCAGGTAGGTTAGTCTTGCTAGATAAGCAGGCCGCTTGACTAGTCCGGCAAGACGCAGGCTAAACACTTTCAGATGTGCCTATGGGAGCATGTATAGTCGACCCTTCCGATCAAGGTTTTTTATGCATACTTGGCATTGCTTGAGAGTTGTCACTTAGGGAATCTGTTAAAAGAGCTTCGCTTGTAAGCAGTTACCCGCCGCACAACATATGTAGAAGTCTATTGGTTTTTGATTTCTACATAAAAATGGTATAGCAGTGCATGCACTGCCAAGTATGCATAACAGAGCCTTCAGCCAAGACGTAGATATGCATATGAGACATCTAGTCGGCCTTTCCGGTTGAGTCAATCGCCCGCTGAACTGGTCGGGCAAGACGCAGATGTGCCTCCTATGTCATTGACAGTACGTACCCGTATTGTTGCTAACAAGGCTCAGTACAAATGAGTATAGAAGATACTCGTGCTAGAACTTCGTGCCTAATACACATACTTAAAGCAGGAGGTGTACAGAGAAGTGTATAATAACTTAGTACACGATTTCAAATTAAAAGTGTATGGGCAATGTATGTCACATTCAGCGACGCCAACTTCGGAAAATTTCTCTCGCTCCGAGGAATCGGGGAATGAGCTGCCTTTTGCGGGGAATGACTATTTAATTTTAAATCATTAAAGAACCTTCCCCGGAAGTTAAAAAAGCTTTTAGCTCGAACAAGTTATGAGTGAGGATGTATTTTTGTTGTATTATAGTTTCTGAAGGTGGCTCTTCTTAAATTTGAGCTCAAAAAGTTATTGGGATCACAGGTGATTAACTAACAATTGTTCGTTAGTTAATTACTAATTATTTATTAATAGTTGAACGAATTTTCGATGGTAAAAGGGTTTTACCACCCGCCAACTCTTGAAAATCTAACGGAAAGTCGAAAATTTTGCACAAAAGTTCTGAAAAGTCTTGAAAATGAGTCACGGATACTTGCACTTGAATGAAATATCGATGGTAAAATAGTTTTACCACCTGCCGACTCTAGAAAATCAAACGGAAATTAGAAAATGTTGCACAAAAGTTCTGAAAAGTCTTAAAAGTGAGCCACGGATACTTGTAGTTGTAAGAAATTTCTATAGGAAAAGGGGTTTACTACCCGCCGACTCTAGAAAATCCAACAGAAAGCCGGAAATTTTGCACAAAAGTTCTGAAATGTCTTGAAAGTGAGCGATGGACACTTATAGTTGAACGAAAGTTCGATTGCAAAAGGAGTTTACCATCCACCAGGAAGTCGAAAATTTTGCGCAAAAGTTCTAAAAAGTCTTGAAAGTGAGTGATGAATACCTGTAGTTGAACGAAATTTCGATGGCAAACTAACAGAACGTCGAAAATATTGCACAAAAGTTCTGAAAAGTCTTTGAACTGAGTCATGGAGGTGACAGGTAATAAGATCAACGGAAATAAGGTAATTGACTTTATTTCCCACCCTGGTGCGAATTAAAGTCAATTGACATTATTACCTTTTTAAAAACGAAATAAAATCCATTAAAATTATTTCTCTTTCAAACATTAAATTTTCTTAGCTTTGCGGCGGCCGACGTGAGCGCGCCACACCGCGCGCGCACACTACGTCACGCTACGCTGCGGCCCCCCTTCCCCGTGTCCCACCGTGCTGTAACGCAGGTAGATTTATTTCTTATATACGTTGAAATAAAATTTTTATAAATTTCAAACATCGAGGGCTTATATTCAATAATACCCTCTTCTATCTGCACACCTTTCACAAAGATGAGATTCTGATATAAAAATCCACCCAAGCTTTAACTGTCATCAGTATTATATATATCAGTATATCAGGTATTAATGGTACCTTATATAACGACAGGTAGTAGTTTTTGTGCAAATTGCAGATAGAGGGTATTAATGAAGTCAAGCCCTAGAGATTTCACATTTTTATATTTGTAAGTTATTGGAAGCTGGGATGCCAACTTGGCTCAAACCGTGTCATTTGTCCCTGTTTTACTTCAAATGGCACTTAATTTTTCAATTTGGCACTTTTGTAAAAAGAAATAACATTTCAATACATTCTTGTGAAATCCCTTGCGTGCTCTTCCTTTTCTCAACTAAAATTTTCTAATTTATAAAGGCTATTCAACTAGTTTATCTTATTTTATCATTGCACTTTTGTTTGGAAAATGTAGCTTTATTTTATTGCTAAATGTGAGTGATTAAAAGAAATTACACCTTTTTTGGCACTTTTATTTTTCTATTTGGCACATTTTCACTTTTTTATCCTCAATATGGCACCTCATAACTAAGGATAGTTGGCAGCCCTGATTGGAAGATTTCTGCTGTGTTTTGGCAACAACTTGTCTGCAGTAAAAAAGCATATGATTTGTGTTTCAAAAGTGTGTGAAAACCAAAAACCAATCAATTAACTTATATGGTCTCGGTTCCGATATTAAATAATCATTAATTGTTTATACGCGCATTTTGGCACATTGGCTTGAATGTGCCATCTAATAAATAGTGTCGTCGTTTGCCTTGCTTTTAAATGATGTCACAAATTGCTGGCGGAGACATGAATACAGTGTAAGAAAATTCCTTTTATATAATTGCTTCCTTATAGAAAGGTTGGTTTCTTTTCCACCTAAGACATTCCGAATTCATTCAACATATGCTAATTTAAAACACAGAATTCTTTCAGTGTTCCTCCGGGGTTTTTAGACATGGACTGTTTCTTCAATTTAATAGTGTTCGCTTTATTTTTGTGGAAACGAAACATGTTTTGCAAGTTATGGATCATTTCTACACTCTTTCTTCAAATATTTCTCGTATTCCAGCTGTGCGCAGGCGNTGTCAAATATTTCTCGTATTCCAGCTGTGCTTTGCGTTTAGTTTTTCGCATTGTGTTTTTACATATTCGTAATTTAGATTTTTAGGATAGGAAATAAAGTCAATTGACCTTATTTCCGTTGATCTTATTACCTGTCACCATTGATTTTATTAAAAAAATTTAAATTACGAATAACTAAAAACACGATGCAAAAAACTAAACTCCTGCGCACAGCTGGAATACGCGAAAATTTTGAAGAAAGAGTGTAGAAAGTGTAGAGTGTAGAGAAAATTCATAACTTGCAAAACATGTTTCGTTTCCACAAAAATAAAGCGAACACTATTAAATTGAAGAAACAGTCCATGTCTAAAAACCCCGGAGGAACACTGAAAGAATTCTGTGTTTTAAATTAGCATATTTTGAACGAATTCGGAATGTCTAAGGTGGAAAAGAAACCAACCTTTCTATAAGGAAACAATGTCTCCGCCAGCAATTTGTGACGACATCATTTAAAAGCAGCTAAGGAGAATGACGACACTATTTATTAGATGGCACATTCAACGAGCCAATGTGCCAAAATGCGCGTATAAACAATTAATGATTATTTAATATCGGAACCGAGACCATATAAGTTAATTGATTGGTTTTTGGTTTTCACACACTTTTGAAACACAAATTATATGCCAAAACACAGGGCTGCCAACTATCCTTAGTTATGAGGTGCCATATTGAGGATAAAAAAGTGCCAAAATGTGCCACATAGAAAAATAAAAGTTCCAAAAAAGGTGTAATTGCTTTTAATCACTCACATTTAGCAATAAAATAAAGCTACATTTTCCAAACAAAAGTGCAATGATAAAATAAGATAAACCAGTTAATAGCCTTTATAAATTAGAAAATTTTAGTTGAGAAAAAGTGCACGGAAAGGATTTCACAAAAATGTATTGAAATGTTATTTTTTGTACAAAAGTGCCATTTTGGCACTTTGTGCCAAATTGAAAAATTAAGTGCCATTTGAAGTAAAATAGGGACAAATGGCACAGTTTGAGCCAAGTTGGCATCCCTCCTTCCAATAACTTACAAATATAAAAATGTGGAATATCGAGGGCTTGAATTGATTAATACCCTCTATCTGCAATTTGGACAAAAACGAATTTGTGATTTCAGAAACCGTCTGGGACTTATTACCTGTCGTTATATAAGGTAGCATTAATATCACCGATGACAGTTAAAGCTTAGGTGGATTTTTATATCAGAATCTCATCTTTGTGAAGTGTGCAGATAGAGGGTATTATTGAATATAAGCCCTCGATGTTTAAAATATATAAAAATTTTATTTCAAGGTATACGGGGAAGAGGGGCCGGCGCGAAGCGAAGCAAATTTAATGTTTGAAAGAGCAATAATGCCAATGGATTTTATTTGGCTTTTAAAAAGGTAATAATGATGCGAAATAAATTCAATTGGCCTTATTTCCGTTGATCTTATTGTCACCAGATTTTATACTAGTCGATTTGATGATCTTTATCAATGGTATGTGCGAAATTTCGACATATATCTCAACAGTTGTGGAAAATAGGCGATATTTTTGACAAAGATGTGATTCAGGTGCGCGATTGGGTGAAAATAAAAAATCTCACTAAGCAACCCCTAAACGATTACCAATTTCTCTAAAATTTTCAAGAACATATTTTTTCTTAATGATTTTAAAGATTTTGATACATCGCATAAAAACTTCGACAAATCGTTTTTTTTTTTTTTGAATCGGTCTAATACACATACATACATACACATGTCTAATCTCAAGTCTGTATTTATTTAAATTCAAGTGTGCAGAGCGGAAGAAAGTGCCAAAGGCCCGAGAAAAAAAATAGTTATTAACAAGTAAGAAAGTCTAAGTTCGGGCGGAGCCGAACATTAAATACCCGGCGCAATTATTAAATATATGTTTTCCACCTTTCCGAAAGCTACCGCTACACGATAAGCCGGGGTGTATAAATTTTAAGTAAATTAGCGTCCTTAAATTTCGAAATATTGCAGTTTCAAGCATTTCTGAAATATACCGTTATATGAAAAGCGGTCGTAATTTTAGTCCGATTTCAATAATTTTCAACGCTTTGCTTTTATGTGGCAAGCACAATAACCATACCGAGTTTGGTTCAAATTGCTAGAACGGTTAGCGAGATACATATATGTGATCATAAGTGGGCGGTGCCACGCCCATTTTCCAAAATTGTATCATAAGCGTATTTCTTGGTAAAAAATTGTTGCAACCATCAATTTTGAATAAATTAGCTTTAATATTTACTGATTTATCGAGGATTTCGTATTTTTCTAAATTACCGTTATATGGGATGTGGGCGTGGTTATTGTCCGATTTTAAAAATTTTCGGCCATTTGGTATGTTGCAGAACCAACAACTGTGCCAAGTTTGGAAGAAATTGGATATACACATGTAACCATAAGTAGGCGTGGCTACGCCCNGTAGTTACTAAAATATCGCACTTTTCGTATTTCTGAAAATTACGGTTATATGGGAGGTAGGCGTGGTTATTGTCCGATTTCGCCCATTTTCAATACCATCCGTCCTACGCCCAAAAGAAGTTCACGTACCAAGTTTCGTTAAGATATCTCAATTTTTACTCGTGTGCACAGGCGGACGGACGGACGGACAGACAGTCACCGCTTAATCGATTTTTCTTTTCATTCTGATCATTTATGTATACATTTGTCTATATCTATCTCGATTCGTTTTGCCTATTACAAACAACCGTTATGTGAACAAAGTTATAATACCCTTGTGCACAAGTGCGCTCGGGTATAAAAATCAACGGTAATGTTTAGCCACTTCAAACGTCCACACTAATACACTAAAATAAAATTGGCATCTAAAAATACCGAGTAAAAAAGTGGAAAATGTGGATGAAAAATTTTGTTCGTTAATTTGTTGAGGTTTTGTGAGTTTTGCTCAAAGATTTAAACGTTGACTATGGGCGATTCTCACAAATTCCTAATTTTTTGTGAACAATTTGTTTTTTTCAATTGTGAGCACATGTCTAAAATTTTTAGTATACGTTCGTTTAGCTGCTATAATACAACATCCAACAAGGTGCAACAATTTAGAGCTACGCACCATACGTTTTTAACGCTTTTTTACGGCTTTTTTTGGAAATCGAAAGCGGGCATAATTTTAGTCCGTTTTCGAAAATTTTCAAAATATATCTTTTTTATGCCAAGTTCAATGATTGTACTGAGTTTGGTACAAATTGATAAATCGGTTACCGAGATACACATACAGTGATCAAAATAAAAACTGGGACACGACATTTTAGTTTTAGATATTTTTGTCTTAGTTTATGTAATGTTAATTTTTTTTATGAAAGTATAGCCGATTGCTTAACAAACACGATATAAATCTCTGAAATTTGTGCAAAAATTATGCAAATTCTGAAAAGTTTGACCAAAAGATCTAACTTCTCGATCAGCATGTTTACACAAAATTTTGGTATTCAGTTTTGTAGCCCATCAAATATTAGCAAAGCAAATTTCATATTTTAGGTATCTTGGACTTACCGCTCATGTTTGGCAATTTTTGTTTTATTCGAACATAAATTGCCAAAAATTTGCCTAGCATCTACAGCCCAAGCTCTTTCATTTCACACCTAATTTTCGAAAATCGAACGAACGGTGCAGATTCGATGACATGGACAAAAAATGCCTTTGGGTTTTACACCTTGCGACAAAAACCCAAAAATGTTTAAAACACCCGAAAAAGTCAATATATTCACAAACCTAGGAGCCAAATATAGTATAACGTAGCGGTGATTTACGAAATAGCTATCACTTCTACCATTTTTTTAAATTATTGTTGCTTTTCCACAATAAGTTTTCACTAAAAACGGCCTTAAGCTCATAAAAATTGTTGAATATAATTGTTATAAGGCCATAAAGGCGGAATAGCTGCGCTTGATTGTAGTTGGCTTAGCAAAGTGAAATAGTGGAAATAAGCAACAACAATTAACAAGGAAAACTTAGCACAGTGCGTAGGCAACTGGCTGAGTCAGTGGTGATCGTCGGTTCGAATCCTACTGAAAGAAGTCTGATGAGGAAATGTGGTGATTTCCGAAATAGCTATCACTTCTACCATTTTTTNATAACAAAAACAAAAAATTTATTAGTTTTAGATAAACAAAAATTTACACTTCTCTTTATAAGATATTGATAGTTACAATATACATAAATGAAGATACCGGAATCATTACACTGTACAGCACTCGGCTGGGTATTGGAACAAACCAATTTTTTTTGAAGAGAGTCATAGGTCAAAAAGCAATTTCCCCCGTTTTTCGAAGTTGCCTCCGAAAGCGAGATATGGGCCTTCGAAGTTCGAAAGAGGCCCTTTGGTTATTTTTTTTTTAATATTATATGCAAATAACTAAAAATATAGGCGTAGTCCGCCTTTTGCTCTTATTTAAATTGTATATAACTTGTTTGGTGCAAACTAGTATTACAAGTGCTATAAGGGGCCAAAGATCGGGTATTCGAAAAATTAAAAAACTTATATTTCAAACAATTTTCAACTGACTAGTATCGTTCTAAATGTGATTAAACCCCTTTTCTTTTGATATGCATATTTGCATACTTCGTATGCAAAAATTGAGAAAAAACATTTGACAGAAACAAATACTTTTTTTTATTAAAAAAAAACATATTTTAAACAAAAAAATTACTAACTGAGTTTTAGAAAATTGATATCGTAAACGCAATCAAACCTTTTTTCTTCTGATATGCGTTTTTGTATACTTCGTATAAAAAAATTTGAGAAAAACTCTTAAATAGAAAAAATACTTTTTTTTATAAAAAAAAAAATAGAAATAAATTAAAACAGATTTTTAAAAATTTGGTATCGTTGAAAAGGCGATGGTGAAATAACACAAACAGCAATAACGCAAAATTAGCTTTATTTCACTTTTAAATGGGAAATAATACCAGAATCTCAGTTTTGCTTTATTTCCAACAAAGGTTGGTTATTTCACATTCAATTGCCGTTTCAACAGACAGCCAGCGCTTTCGCTACTCGGCTCTCACACCTGCTCTCAGAGAGCACTCTTCAACAAACCGACATATGCGAGCAGTGGAACCACATTTCACGCTCATTAATTACCGCCGCCGAAGTAGTCCGATTACAGCGAGCCCGAAAGAACAACTGGTACGATGACGAGTGTCAGGAAGGTGCAGAGAAAAAAGATGCCGCTGCGATCGGGCGCAACGCGCGCTATGTGGGACCGCTATAGGGATCTGAAGAGGGAAGCGAGACGAATCTGATGCAATAAGAAGAGAGAGGCCGAAATACGTGAGTGCGAAGAGCTTGAAATGCTGGCCGACATCAGAAATGACCGAAAATTTTACCGGAGAGTTAGGCGACTTACGGAAGGTTAAAAGACCGGGGCGTACTCCTGTAAGAACAATAATGGCGACCTAGTAACTGATGTCCAGAGGGTACTTAAATTATGGAGGGAACACTTTTCCGCCCTACTAAATGGTAGCAGCACGGGAAGTTGTGGAGAAGAAGAACCCGAGCCCGCAGTCAATGATGACGGAGTCGACGTTCAACCGCCTGACTATGACGAGGTATATATAGCAATAACGCGGCTGAAAAACAACAAAGCCGCTGGAGTTGACAGCCTGCCAGCTGAGCTATTCAAGTACGGCGGCGAGGAGTTGATAAGGTGCATGCATCAACTCTTGTGCAGAATATGGTCAGATGAACGCATGCCCGACGACTGGAATTTAAGTGTGCTCTGCCCAATCCACAAGAAAGGTGACCCCGCCATTCGCGCCAACTACCGCGGGATCAGCCTTCTAAGCATAGGTTACAAGGTCTTATCGAGCGTATTGTGTGAAAGACTGAAGCCCACCGTCAATGAACTGACGCCGCTATGTCTGAATTTGGCATCCCCTCAAAACTGATACGGCTGTGTAAAATGATGTTGAGCAATACCACCAGCTCCGTCAGAATTGGGAAAGACCTCTCCGAGCCGTTCGCCACAAAACGGGGTTTCAGACAGGGCGACTCCCTTTCATGTGACTTCTTTAATCTGATGTTGGAGAAGATAATAAGAGCTGCAGAACTGAACCGCTCAGGAACAATTTACTACAAGAGCGTGCAATTACTGGCTTACGCCGATGACATCGAATCGTCGGCAACAAAAATAGCGAAGTTTGTTCTGCCTTTTCCAAGTTGGATAGGGAAGCAAAGCGAATGGGTCTGGTGGTAAACGAGGACAAGACGAAGTATCTCCTGTCATCAAACAAACAGTCAGCACATTCGCGCCTTGGCTCCCACGTCACTGTTGACAGTTACAATTTCGAGAAAGTAGAGAATTTCGTTTACTTGGGAACCAGCATTAACACCGATAATAATGTCAGCATTGAAATCCAACGCAGAATCACTCTTGCCAACAAGTGCTACTTTGGACTGAGTAGGCAATTCAGGAGTAAAGTCCTCTCTCGACGTACGAAAACCACACTCTATAAGTCACTCATCATGCCCGTGCTGGTAGATGGCGCAGAAGTAACAATGGCAACATCCGATGAGGCGGCTCTTGGGGTGTTTGAAAGAAAGATTTACGGTCCTTTACGCGTTGGCGAGTACCGCAGACGATGAGCTGTATGAGCTTTCCAACGATATGGACATAGTGCAGCGAATTAAAATACAGCGGCTCCGCTGGCTTGGTCATGTCGTTCGAATGGACACCGACGCTCCAGCTCTGAAAGTATTCAACTCGGAACCCGCTGGTGGTAGCAGAGGAAGAGGGAGGCCCCCACTGCGATGGAAAGATCAGGTGGAGAAGGACTTGGCTTCACTTGGCGTTTCCAATTGGCGTCAGTTGGCACAGAGGAGAAACGACTGGCGTGCTTTGCTGAACTCGGCCAAAATAGCTTAGGCGGTTACAGCGCCAAAAAAGAAGAAGAAGAAGTTTATTGCGACATCGTTACATGCAAACATTTTAAGATTTTCCAGCAATGTTTTTAACATATTAAAAAGAAAAGATAAAATTCATACAAAAGCGCTATGTCCAATATGACGAGCAATTATTAAAGACGCAGCTTTCCCAATACTTTGTTAGACTTTTCATAAGTAAAAATATTTTGTGCATATATGAAATTTTTGTGTTGAATTCACGTCCTATCAAACAGGTTTAGAGCATTTGAGCAAAAACAAAATGTTTGCCTATATTTTGTTGTTGCTTCTGGTATCGAAAGTGTCAAAAACTGTTCTGATTTTTTTTTTCTACATCAAAGCGTGCCATGTGGAATACAAAAAACATAAAAAATTTAAATTGAAAAAATGAAAATTGTTGCAAGAATTGATCTATCCTGTGTCAGGCCCAGAAATCAGCGGTTGTGCTGCCGAGTTGGGCGAGCGTTCCAAAAGCAGCTATTCAATAGCTGGTTTTGTATGGGAAAAGGTTTTTACATGCAAATAGACTTTAACAATTTAGAATTTTTGTGAGAAAAAATTAAAATTATTTGACAATTTCGAGAACAAATAATTTAAAAAAATCAAATCAGCTGCTATACTGATACTACCTGTCCAATGTGCTTTGGTTTAATTGTATTTTTGGAATAAACAAAGTTTTTTTTCCTTCTGTCAGTAAACTGCTTTTTTACAAAAAGTATAAATAAGCAATGGGAAATAAGGCAAAATTTGTTTTATTTCCAAACTTTTTTGGAAATAAAGCAAAACTTAGATTTTGGTATTATTTCCCATTTAAAAGTGGAATAAAGCAAATTTTGTGTTATTGCCTTTTGTGTTATTTCAACTTCAAAAAGTTCAACTGCTAATAGGTAAGTTAGCTTTAGGACAATCTTGAGCATCTTATATATAAAATATTAAGCCCGTTTCTTTAGCTTTAAAACGACGTTAAGATGAAGTCTCTACCATTGGCAGAACCCGAGATATAACGATTTGCAGCAGTACATGATTGGTCAGAATCACGAAAATATGCAAATTTTGACAGATCATATCTCCAAAGAAAAAAGCGAAAAAAAAATCCTCGAACACGTGTTAGCTTATTTCATGTATAGAATACATAAATGAAAATTTGAAGCCAATCGAAAGTGTGGCATATATATTTTTTTTTATATGCGAATTTCTGTCGTTTTCTTGGTAAAAATTTTTTGTTTTATAAGCAGGTAATAGGTTCATCTTCGGTGTCTCGATATCTCGGTGTCTTTTATGTATTCGCTGTATTTTTTGCCTGCAAGCAGGTAAAAGTCGGTGATTTTTGCCTCCGATGCGGTATTTGTTTATTCGTTTGTTATTTTGCCGTGAAGGTTAGTTTATATATTTCCATATTCTCTAGTACGTTGGCCTTTATGTTGTAGATGCTCTAGTTTCGCCGCCTTTCTTATTTGCGTTGGTGAACATTTGTTGTTAAGCATGTAGTTAGAAAAATTTGCCTCTGGTAAAGTAAAAGGTATATCAAGTGTATTGAAAAGGCCCACTAGGCAATTTGCGTATACCAATGGAATGCGGAGTCATGCTGTTCGGCTAACTTACAATCCCCAAATACTACTTCGTTTATAGAAAACAGTTTAAAAAACCGGAATGAAAAATTCACTCTTTATATATACAATAGGGGTTTTCTTGATTCGTTGCATACTGTCAAACTTTCTCCAATGCCGTCGTAAAGTATATGGGCAAAATAATACGTATCCACACACATAAGGGGTATTCTCGATCAGGTGCATACGGTCTAGCGTGGTGCATATATAGCATGATTGGATAATCTGTTATTTCATGTGTTCCAAAATGTATAGATTGTTATGAAGCATCCAGACATCTTCGTCGGCACTGATTTCGAAATTGATATTATATTTTCAAAAATTCAAAATGGCAGATCAAATATGGCGTCCCGAACAATAGGCGTTTTGCTTTTAACGCAATGCATTGCCTTTAGCACCATTTGAGCCCATTTTGAACTTTGAATATATAATTTCAATTTCGTAATCAAAGATAACGAGGATCTCTGAATACCAAGCTTTATAACAAACTATAATTTAAAAAAAAAGTGGTCCGCCATATTGGATCCGTCATTTTGACTTTTGAAAATTTAATATCAATTTCGAAACCAGTGTCGACGAAAATCTCTGGATACCAAGCTGCATACCAATCTATACATTTTTTAAAATATCTTCCGCCATATTGTATCCGCCATTTTGAATTTGGAAATTTTGATATCGATTTCGAAATGATTGACAACGGAAACCCCTGGATACCAAATTTCATTGAAATTTGTCAAATACATATGGAGTAAACATATAAACGACTTAAAAAAATTTGCTCGATTTAAGGAAGGGCACGAATTCGTGATATTTTTACATTGGCACATTGTCGGACTTTCGAACTGGTGAAGAGAAATTGCTCTACTCTTGGGAACTTTTTTTATAACTCTGACTAATATAAAAACTTCAAAATTTTTTTCAATAAAAAAGGCAATTTATAAAAAAGGTATTATACGCATTTTACAAACAACTATATTGTTAATAAAAATCGCAAAATAAAGCACATACCTCACGCTTGCGTTAAATGTCAAAATTTGTGTGTTACATTGTGGCCTGGTTTATAAAGAGTATCAGAAAGGTACGTGTGATAAGATTTAAAGACTTTTGTTTTTCTATTTTTGTCGTCGTAATTAGTCACTTTGTCCTTATATGCGGCGGTGAAGTAGACTTGTGCAAAAAAATTAAAAAAACTGAAGCATCTTAATACAAACCAAAACCTACGTTCATGCAACAAAATTGTTTACACTTTCACTCTCCATAAAAATTGAAGTTTCTGAGCACAATACCTTAAACAGTTCGAAAGGTGTTATTTTTCACGTGAGTTGAAAGGTATACCAGAAGACATAATAAAAGACGAACTCAAAAATCAAAATGTTGGTGAAGTGAAAAAAAAATTACGAAAACTTAGTTAAAACAGGTTTACTCATTATCACGTTCGAAAGCTCTATACTTCCAAACGACATACTTATTGGCTACGAAAAAGTAAAGTTAAGACCATACATTCCACAAAATCTACCACACTCACCAAACCTACCACATAATTCGCAATCACAAGCAAATTGACTACTCAGATGGTTTGCTCTACAGAAACACTATACCGTGAAATCCCATACAACAAATTGTAAAAAAAAACATAAGAATTTTAGCAAAAAATATATCTATATAGATATAGAACCAAAAATTAGTTAAACAAGTAAGAGCAGCGCTGTCTTCGGCTATGCCGAAGGCTTCATACCTTTCATGAACATCTCCAAATTTTAGTTTGACAGATTACTGATTTTAATACATCTGCATACATCGATAGAGGAGTTACATACGTATATAAAAAATCGCATCTAAACAATCAGAGGTATGGAAGATATACTTTATATGGCACCAATCTAAGTTATTTTCACTGCTATGTGATCGGTATGTAAACCGGTAACACCATTTATTGGGTTTAGTTTCCTACATAAAGGAGATATATCGCAAAAACTGGTATCTGAACAATCAGTGCTATAGGAGATAAAGCTTATACAGCATAGATTTTGACGATTTTCTCAGTAGACTTTGTATTATTATTTATAAAATATCTTACGAAATTTATCGGTTTTAGCTGTTCAAATAAAGGAGTTTTACAGTAAAATCCCATATCTGAACAATCAGATGTATGGAAGATATATGTTGTAGTCATCCGATCCTTGTTATTTTCACTGTAAGTATTCTGTTAATAATGAGTGAAAATGGTGCAAAATTTCATGTTCCTAGCTGCATAAATGGAGGAGTTATAACGAAAAATCTCATATCTGAACAATCAGTTGTATGGGAGCTATAGGTTATAGTTATCCGATCTTTTTAATTTTCACTGTAAGATTTCTGTTGATGATTATTGATGATTATTGTGCGGAATTTCCTGTTCGCAACTATATAAATGGAAGAGTTATAACGAAAAATTGTATATCTGAACAATCAGTTGTATGGGAGCTATAGGTTATAGTGGTCCGATTCTTCCGGTTCCGACAAATGATTAATACATTATAAAAATACACCCACCTACCAAATTTGATCCGGATATGAGAGACTAGATTGCATACAAACAGACAGACAGACGGACAGACGGACAGACGGACATGGATAAATCAACTCAGCTCGACGTTCTGATCATAAAAGTATACATTTTAATGGGTCTATCTCTTTTTGTTCTGGTACTTACAAACATCGGACCAAAGTTATAATACCATTTCATGCTCATGAAAGGTATAAAAAGTTGCATAAGGCAAAAAATTCCAAACTCAGTACAAGCCCTTCTTCCTTAGATAAATACATAAATAATAAATACGCTATCATACACTCACTCACTCACATAAGATCACATATAAGTATACAAATTTATACATATTTATATATACATAAATAAGTATATACAGTAAAACCCTCTTGGGTACCTCACGAAAAATGTTAGCTTTTTGAGGTACTTAGACGGGCTGGGTACTTAAAAGAACCCGTTTAAGTACCTAGATGTAGGTACTTAAGCGAATATAATTATTGATGAACTTAATCTTCTCGTTAAATTATTTACGTAAATAAGTTCTTGAATAAAACATGAACATTTAATGAAAACCAAGATCGTAGCATTACCTAAACATATAAACACATAAACAAAAACTTTATAAAAAAAATCGATAAAGCAATGTTATGTAATTTTTACAAGAACTAAATTTTTTAAAGTCATTGATTATACATATTTATACATATATACAGTGTTGGACATATTTATCATTTCGGACCAAATTCAAAATGATGTTGTTTGTCATTTATGCTTATTTATTAATATTAACCTTAAACATTTTTAGAACATTGAGAAAAAATTCATCAAAAAATCAAACTTTTCAATTCAATTTTAGTGTAATATTGTGTAAGTTTCAAGTGGCTAAAAATTACCGTTGATTTTTTAAATTTTTTGTTTGCGAACGTGTTGCGAGAGCACTTGAAAAGGGAAAATTATTAGTCAAATGGTAAATGGGGTACGAAAAATGTAGGTACTTAGGCGGGTTGGGTAAATAAGCGGGAAGGTACTTAATAGAGGGATTTTCTTCAGATTACATCAAAATTTTCACGGTGCTCAAAAATGGTGGTTACTTAAGCGGGTTAGGTACTTAAGCGGGGAGGTACATAAAGCATATAACTATTATAATTTCCTCTGACATGACAATACAAATACTCCAATGGAATATGAACGGTTATATAGTAAATAACTACAATGAATTGTTAATACTAGCAAAATTGTGGTTTTAGGGCCAAGTTTCCGTGCTTTAAGCTGATCAACAATTGAATGGTTGCCGCGAATAACGTTGTAAGCAACAATTTTCTTAGCACTAGTTTCTTTAACTTTAAAGATATAAATGGGCCATGTACATTGTACATATCAGGGTTGTTGCGATTATATCAAAACTTTTATTTTCCGTATAATAAACAAACGGCGTGTCCAAATTAAACAGATTTGGTATCATATGAAAAAGGACTGAAATAGCTTTTAAACAGAATTAACGAACAACCTTTATTTATATTTTTTTTAAATAATTTAATACTAAAGAAATGCATATACCTGACACAAGGTTTGTTCTATGGTAATTAATTAACATTTTTTGTTGAAATATTTTTCAGTATGTGGCTTTCCTCGTTTAGACACTCCAGTTTTAAAGCTGTTTAAGTCCTCTTTCATTTGATACCAAACTTGCTTAATTTGGATAAGCGATTTGTTTATTATCCGGAAGACTTTTATTTCGGAATAATATTCGCAACAACCCTGGTACATATATGTTACCGGCCAAACCCGATCTTACGGCTAAACTAGCTTTGCCTACGCCAAACTAATTCTACCAACATGCGATAGGATATACCGGTTTAGCCAAGGAATAACTGGTCTTTCCGAAGCCGGTTTAGACAAACCGGTTAAGTCTAGGTTGAACTATATGATCCTGATATTAATATACTTTCCAGTTTAAACTAGTGTGGCCTATGTTGATTGTGGGCGCAGATATGAGCAGTATGGCCTCGGGTGAGGCCAATAATTGATAAAGTATCGTAGCGAAAATCCATTGCCTTGCATGCATTTGACAAGCTGTAGATCGTACATATATATTTTCTGCCCTTTTTATGGGTAGAAAATCTAATGATGCACTTCAACGAATGATATTTTAGACATTATCCAGTAAAAAAAAAACACAATTTTACTGGATTTTTTACTGGCTGGTGGGTTTTTAAAAAACTTCCAAGAAAATAGCAGAGCAGGCGAAATTGAGAGAGCGAAAATCACAGCTAATCCTGCAAGTTTTACTGGGTTGTTACTGGATATATTTTTAAAAGAAACTATTTACGTAAGAAATACAGCTGATGGCATGATGCTGTAATTCACACTAATAAAGGAATTGCTTGTGGGGCTGTTATAGTTCAAATTTACAAAAAAAAAGGAAAGCTCGCCTGGGCCACACTGGAGAAGTTACATATCTAGCTAACATCTCTGTTTTTATCTTTTATNTTATTTCGGAATAATATTCGCAACAACCCTGGTACATATATGTTACCGGCCAAACCCGATCTTACGGCTAAACTAGCTTTGCCTACGCCAAACTAGTTCTACCAACATGCGATAGGATATACCGGTTTAGCCAAGGAATAACTGGTCTTTCCGAAGCCGGTTTAGACAAACCGGTTAAGTCTAGGTTGAACTATATGATCCTGATATTAATATACTTTCCAGTTTAAACTAGTGTGGCCTATGTTGATTGTGGGCGCAGATATGAGCAGTATGGCCTCGGGTGAGGCCAATAATTGATAAAGTATCGTAGCGAAAATCCATTGCCTTGCATGCATTTGACAAGCTGTAGATCGTACATATATATTTTCTGCCCTTTTTATGGGTAGAAAATCTAATGATGCACTTCAACGAATGATATTTTAGACATTATCCAGTAAAAAAAAAACACAATTTTACTGGATTTTTTACTGGCTGGTGGGTTTTTAAAAAACTTCCAAGAAAATAGCAGAGCAGGCGAAATTGAGAGAGCGAAAATCACAGCTAATCCTGCAAGTTTTACTGGGTTGTTACTGGATATATTTTTAAAAGAAACTATTTACGTAAGAAATACAGCTGATGGCATGATGCTGTAATTCACACTAATAAAGGAATTGCTTGTGGGGCTGTTATAGTTCAAATTTACAAAAAAAAAGGAAAGCTCGCCTGGGCCACACTGGAGAAGTTACATATCTAGCTAACATCTCTGTTTTTATCTTTTATCCTTTTCTTCATCTACATATTCTCCTAGATGATGTGAGGTGCGATAACGTGATAAGATGCCATGTAATATAATGTGAAGTGACGTGACAGGATGTCATGTCATGCCAAATGATGTCATATAATGTGATGTTTTGCCATATGATGACACAGCATGACCACATGCACGTCCACAGCAACCTTTTTTGTCCCACACTGACTCGCTTAAATTGTAATGCTCCTTGTTAGCTTGAGTGATTCTAGAGCGTAATGTGCACAAATCAATAGATGAGTAGAGAAATTTTGAATCACGCTTGTGAGTGATAGCACGAAAATTGTGTCTCTAAAGTTGTGTTATCCCACTTCAAATCGAGTTAGTATATTCTGGTTCTGAATACTCATAGACGGCGATCGGTTTCTTGCCAGAGTTTCAACATGCATATATATGTTAGCACGACATATGTAACATATTAAATTAATATTCGGATTACACATAAGTCCAGACAGCCATTCGATCAAATTGCTAAAGTCGCGGCGCGTGTAGAACAAACCGTGAGAACAACAAACGGACAAAATAAGTCACGTTGAAGTCAACAACTTCACCTGTGGGAAGCGCAGTATCAGCAAATTCCATTCACGCTGCAGCAAGGCAAACGTAGGTCTAGCGTTAAGAAAAACAACTTGTAATTAGTAGTTCGTATTTAGAATTCAATAAAGGAGCACGGCTCCCTAAAGCATATATATTTTTTACTTATTAAGCAACGAAAGTTGCAACTTATATAATCTAATCTAAATTTGGTTCTTGTAATAAAGGGCAACGTTAATATTCACATTTCGGGAAATCAATGAATATGCTAGGGGTTTCCGTACAAGGCAGCACGATTGCTGTTTTGCACATCACGCTCTTTGAACGCTTGTACCCCAAGCAACAAAGCAGCTACGTCACTAGCATAGGCATCGGTGCTTGGTATTTACATACATATGTATGTAACCGTTTTAACATTGTTGAAATTTTTAAGGCTGTTCTGCATCATTCAACCGTTGTCTAATTACATAGCCTTAGATCTTCAGTTTGGTAATTGTGCTCACATCAGAGTAAGGAGAGTTTTACCATGCAATGTAGTAGAGGGAGACGCGGGTGAGCACATAGTATGAAACATGCAATGGCGCGACCAAGCTGACAAAGAACCAGTTGTAATTTATAAGGCAAATCTNTAAGGAAAACGTAGGTCTAGCGTTAAGAAAAACAACTTGTATTTGGTAGTTCGTATTTAGAATTCAATAAAGGAGCACGGCTCCCTAAAGCATATATATTTTTTACTTATTAAGCAACGAAAGTTGCAACTTATATAATCAAATCTAAATTTGGTTCTTGTAATAAAGGGCAACGTTAATATTCACATTTCGGGAAATCAATGAATATGCTAGGGGTTTCCGTACAAGGCAGCACGATTGCTGTTTTGCACATCACGCTCTTTGAACGCTTGTACCCCAAGCAACAAAGCAGCTACGTCACTAGCATAGGCATCGGTGCTTGGTATTTACATACATATGTATGTAACCGTTTTAACATTGTTGAAATTTTTAAGGCTGTTCTGCATCATTCAACCGTTGTCTAATTACATAGCCTTAGATCTTCAGTTTGGTAATTGTGCCCACATCAGAGTAAGGAGAGTTTTACCATGCAATGTAGTAGAGGGAGACGCGGGTGAGCTCATAGTATGAAACATGCAATGGCGCGACCAAGCTGACAAAGAACCAGTTGTAATTTATAAGGCAAATCTTTGAAGAAGTTAGAAATAAAATTAGCACGACCTAAAAAAACTATTTTCATACTAACAACTTCCTGCGGCCACGTGCTAAATCTTTTCAATGACATTTATCATTAGGGAAATTTGCGAATGTGCCACTGCAGTGTAACCACTGATGAAGGCGAATTTATGTATAGATTCGCCTTGCCAGTTATGGAGAAATATGAACAATTACACCTTGTTCAGATCGTTCTAAGGTGGCAATATATTCGTTACAAGCTTATCACTTAGGCTTATTTAGTATGTAGCAAAGTAACTTGGTCGGCCGCTGTGGTATAGCGGTAAGCAGTGCGCGCTTCCACTCCGCAGCACCTGGGTTCAAACCCTGGTCAAAGCAACATCACAAAAAATATAGAAAAAAGGTTTTTTCTTAACAGCGGTCGTCCCTCCGCAGGCAATGGCAAACCTCCGAGTATATTTCTGCCATGAAAAAGAGCTTCTCATAAAAATACAATCGCCGTTCGGAGTCGGAGTAAAACTGTAGGTCCCTCCGCTTTCTGTGACAACCTCAAGGCGCACGCCACAAATCGGAGGAGAAGCTCGGCCAAACACTAACATATGTGCACAAATTCTCTATCAAATATTCTCTATTGATTCTCCTTCGCGAACGAGAAGCATAAAACCAGTCCAGATAGTTCGCGTTCGCGAATGTTAGGTAGAAGAAAATTTCCGTTTTTGCTCGTACGCGTATATATTGGTGGACCAAATAGCGTGCGTTCATATATGTTGCTATAACTTGCACCGATGCCTTCGCGAAGGTTCACTGCTGTCGTTCTCGTTCATAAGTGAATGCAAATGCTGCGTCAAATATTCGCGGAAAGTTGGTTTTTTGGTTTTGCTTAGTGATGCCAAAACAAATTTAATAATCGATTAATCGGTTAATTGATTAATCGAAAGCATTCCATTAATAATGGCAATTAATCGTAAGAANAAATCGAAAATAATAAAAACCATTTACATAAATTATAAAATCTGACTGTTTTATTTAAATCATTATTGTTAAATAGAGCAAACATGAGCCATGAATTCAGTGCGCAAACAATCAAGAAAACTAAAAACGAAGCGAAACAATAAATGAAAAAAGATGTAAGTAGTAAATTATCCGTTATATACCCCGTGTCAAAATTATAAGCGCACCACAAAAATTTTCTCATTTTATTTAATTTGTTTTTTTGTTAATTTTTGGCCTTATAACAATTATATTCAACAATTTCATAATGAGCTCGAGGCCATTTTTTTTTTAAATGAAAATTTATTGTGGAAAAGCAACAATAATTTGAAAAAATGGTAGAAGTGATAGCTATGTGAATTGCAGCGGAATAGCTGCGCTTGATTGTGTTGGCATAACAAAAATGAAAATAGTGGAAATAAGCAAACGATAATTTACAAGGCGTACTTAGCACGGTGCATAGGC
>NW_016160742.1:14059-28726 GCF_001687245.7 Rhagoletis zephyria | reverse complement strand
CCTACTGAAAGAAGTCTGATGAGGAAATGTGGTGATTTCCGAAATAGCTATCACTTCTACCATTTTTTCAAATTATTGTTGCTTTTCCACAATAAATTTTCATTAAAAAAAAATGGCCTCGAGCTCATTATAAAATTGTTGAACATTTTATTTAATGTTAATTATTTTTTTAAATATAGCTTATGCTTTATATAAATATATCAACAAAAAAATCTAGATTTTTAATTAGATTACTTAGAAAGATTTTCAGTATGCAGTTTTGTAGCCCATTCAATTTTTGTATAAAAAATTGCAAGATTGAAGTATCTGGCACCGTTGATTTTTGGCATTTTTTGGAGCGCCTATTTTCTTCCATATAAGTATGGAAGAAAATGCGCTACATCGCCTTCGGAAAATAAAATAAAAATATATGCACACCTGCGATGTGGCCTTTTAGTTGCTACTTAGGTTAAACTAGTATTGCGGTTTTTTGCAGTAATATCGTTTAAAAATTTGCAGAATACTAGAATGTGAAGAGTGGATACTTTTTTGTTGCTAATATTATTGAGCGGTAGGGTGCCAATTTTTGTTATGTAATTTTAATTCATACATTATGTGTGAGTAGGGTAGTAAATTTTTGATGATTTCATTTCGATTATTTTGAAAATTATTCGGTTAATCGCTCGATTAGTCGAAAGGAAGTTTTTGATACAATTAAATCGTTAACCGAATGAAAATAACCGATTATAATCGGTTATTCGATTAATCGTGCCATCACTAGTTTTGCTGGAGATACTATTCTATGCGAAGGCAATTTTGTTAATTGCGTAAGATTTGCACCGTTCATTCGATTTTCCAAAAATGTCCTCTAGATATGCAGTAAGGTTTTAGTTTTTTTTATAGGGCTACCACCTGCGTTTAAAATTATAATATTTACACCGTTCTCCCGATATTAAAAAATAAGGTGTCAAATGAAAGGGCTTGGCCTCTGGATGTGCAGGTAGGGTACGAGACGAGCAGTACGTCCACGACTGTTATAATTCGATATATGCATTTTTATGTGACGAGTTGCTCTTTCACGACGGTTACGTTTCGAGTCCTGGTCTTTATAAGTACTATAAAGATCCTTTGTAATGTGCTTACCACTAAAAATAATGGAATGCATTCTCATGAAATTATGGTCGTTAGTATTTATCAGAAATCTATATAGAAAAACATGATTCGACAGCAATATTGGCGGTTCTACCTGTCGATGAGCATAGCCCTAACAATTATTGCAAGTTGTGGAAATATTTTTAAACAAACAGCTTTCGCATATGTGGGGAATAAAAAAAATTCGCGTATGAACAACAGCGAAAATGCTTTCTAGCCAACATGTATGGAATTAAATAATATCACCAGCGACAAAATTTTTGTCAAATACATACATAGTTGTAGAATGTACATATGTATAAATATTGTACACATGTAGGAAGATAAAGTCTATACATACATACAAATGCATGTATAAACAATTTTAACATGCTTTGGTAAAACAACCATCTGCAACCAAAGAATATACATACATACACATGCATGCATAGTAAACAAACGCAATTTTAACATGCTTTGGTAAGAACAACCATCTGCATAGCAATNGTATATATACATGTATATATATATGTTGTATAATGTACATATGTATAAATATTGTACACATGTAGGAAGATAAAGTCTATACATACATACAAATGCATGTATAAACAATTTTAACATGCTTTGGTAAAACAACCATCTGCAACCAAAGAATATACATACATACACATGCATGCATAGTAAACAAACGCAATTTTAACATGCTTTGGTAAGAACAACCATCTGCATAGCAATACCCTAACTAGTTGGAGAAAACAGCATTTACAAAAAATGTAAACCCTTTTGCACACCTATAGGCAAAGCCCCCTCATATGAGCCCAGGTTTTTTAAAACCGGGGAAAGGGTGTAATCATTATAACTTTTTGACAGAAGGAAACCCTATTCAAAAATAGAGGCCTTGGTGCACTTCTCAAGGGACTTTCATTTGGCACCTCATTTTTGAAAATCATGAGAATCATGTAAATATTACAATTTTGTAGACAGGTGGCATCTCTGTTCAAAAACTAAATCCTTAACCCTTATGCTGACACCCAGTGCAATATACGTATATGGTACACCCATGGTCTGGCCAGACCTCCATATAAAATGTATAGAAATGCAGATATAATTTGCTAACTTGATAAGTAGAAGTGATTAGTTATAAAATATAGTTGTTATTATTATTAGTAGTAGTAGTAGTATAAAGAAAAAGATGTTGTATATATGGTTTTCTTCCGTTGTTTCATTTATTTAATTTTTTTCTTATGTTATAATAATAATAATAATAGATTGGCGCTTACACATATGTTAGTGTTTGGCCGAGCTTCTCCTCCGATTTGTGGCGTGCGCCTTGATGTTGTCACACAAAGCGGAGGGACCTACAGTTTTACGCCGACTCCGAACGGCGATTGTATTTTTATGAGAAGCTGTTTTTCATGGCAGAAATACACTCGGAGGTTTGCCATTGCCTGCCGAGGGACGACCGCTGTTAAGAAAAAACACCGTTTTCTATATTTTTTTGATGTTGCTTTGACTAGGGCTTGAACCCAGGCATTGGGGAGTGGAAGCGCGCACTGCTTACCACTACACCACAGCGGCCACAGCTTATGTTATACATTTATTTAATACATGTATACATACAAAGAATAAGATAATATTTATGCTTGTTTTGGTGGGATACAGCTGAAGCATTTTTGAAACTGTTCGGAATGTCCTAGACATACAGGCTGTTTACAATTAATGCATAAGAATCTGGTTTTTGTATATCGTTTGTCTGCTGCTGTCATACATATTTTGCAGTTTAATTTTTTATTGCCGGGTAAAATACTGGACGGCCCAGTCGTTTGACACCTTTTTTTTAATCCAACGAATCGTACAGATTTTATAATTTTTAAAAAGGTGGCAATCCTGTTCAAAAAAATAAAGCCTTGCCGCACATCTTAAGGTCAAGCCCTTTTTTGATACCTAATTTTTGAATATCGTATTTCAAACGCAGGTGGCAACCCTATTCAAAATATATCTTTATTGCACATCTAGAGGCCAACCCCTTTCATTTGACACCTCAATTTTGGGAATCGGGAGGACGGTGTTAATATCATAACTTTATCGCAGGTGGCAACCCTATTAAAAAAATATATCCTTACTACATATCCAGTGGCCAAGCCTTTTCATTTAACGCCTCACTTTTGAAAATTGGGGAACGGTGCAAATATCATAATTTTGAACGCAGGTGCCAACCATATTAAAAAAATATATCCTTACTACACATCCAGAGGCCAAGCCCTTTCATTTCACCTCATTTTTGAGAATCGGGGGAACGTTGTAAATGTCATAACTTTAAACGCAGGTGGCAACCCTATTAAACAAACATATTCACTGCCCGTCCAGAGGCCAAGCCCTTTCATTTGACATATTATTTTTGAAAATCGGGAGAACGGTATAGATATCATAATTTTAAACGCAGGTAGCAACCCTATTATAAAAATACATCCCTACTGCACATCCAGAGGCCAAGCCCTTTCATTTAACATCTAATTTTTTAAAATCGGGAGAACGATTTAAATATTATAATTTTTAACGCAGGCAGCCACACCAACTTTCCGCGAATGTTTGACGCAGCATTTACGTTCACTTATGAACGAGAACGACAGCAGTGAACCTTGACGAAGGCATCGCTGCCACTTATAGCTATCGCGCGAACGCGAACTATCTGGACTGGTTTTATGCTTCTCGTTCGCGAGGAAAATCAATAGAGAATATTTGATACGTTCACCTTCGTGTTCGCGTACGAAGGTGAGTGAAAATTTCCGAACCCTTATTTACCATCCACAGCTGTCAATATCAACGCCTTCTGCCAATCGTTCACAGCATGGTAAAATCAGCAAAGAACGCCATTTAATGGGAGATAAAGGGAATTTTTTTTCTCGGTAGCAGACCAAGGTGTTAAATAGCGTATTCACCACGGTTACTCTATTAATATCGTTTACGATATTAATATAAATATTGTATAAATGAATGCGACAATAGGGCAGCTCACGGGTAGGGATGTTATGAATGTGGAATTTTAGACGTCCGCGGATGCGGATGTCTAGCAGCTAACCTCCACGGATGCGGATGTCTAGTAGCTAGAGATGGGCACGTGGGTAATTTTGGCTCACGTTCACGCACGCTCACGTTGATGGTTTTTTAAATAACGCACACTCACGTCCTGCTATATTTTTTTTAATCACGTTCACGCACGCTCACGACGCCTATTTCTTCAATCACGCACGGTTTCTCACGGACATTTTTTTGAAACTGAAGCTTTATTTATATAAATAGTATTTCATATAAATAAGTAATAATAAGAAGTAATTAAATTTAAATTGTGGCAGGCACACGATAGTCTCTTATAATTTCTAAAAGCAGATACAACATTAGCGCCATTGTCCGTGACAATTACACTGCTGGCAATTTTGTCGTCAATTTGGAAATCTTGCAATATTTAAAATTTAAAAATGTTAATTCCTGTTTTTTTTTTCCTAACAAAAATTCCCTGGTCCCGAGTATATTAGCTTTTAATTGAAAATCTTCAGTAATGTAGTGTGCTGTTAATGCCAAAAAACTTTGGGTGTATTCGTTCGTCCACATGTATGTTTCCGCATAACTTTGGACCACGTCAACCGATTTCGATAATTCTTTTTGCATCGGAAAGGTAGTGTCTCAGAGGTGGACCCTTACTAATCTGGTTAAGATCCGATCAGTGGATCATAAGATATATATATATATATTTTTTTTTATATGTATGAGAGTTGAAGTCAGTTTTTTTTGCTAAAAATGACTTGTTTTTTAAAACACATTCCAAATTGGATTTAATTTGTTTGTACTCAGCTAGTACGTACTTTCGAACAAGGCTCCGTTATTTGATAAGAGACTTTTTCTGGATACTTATACATAAGTGCTACAAAACATATATTAATCTATATTTTAAGCGATATTATGGAGACGATTTCTCGGTATAAGTATATCCACTGATTCGGATCTTATGAAGAACTCACCTTCCGTAACACTAAGCGGTCTTAAATCTTTAGTTGCAAATTTTATATTCGCGTTTATAAGGGTCTCCTTTGTATTACCCGATATTTTTCTAACGCCATATACCGTAACTCCTCGCTGATTTACATCTGTTTTATATACTTTTGAGCACTTGTGCCTCCACGAACTTCCCGTGCCAGTTTTTGCTGAATATGCCAATATGTCTTTACACTTGACACAAAGCGCATAGTGCTCAGGCTCATCTTCAAAAAGAATATCTTTAAACTTTTCCCACACATCACTTTTCGAATTATTCGGAATAACGAACTTGTAGCGTGGATTCAGAGGGTTTTTTTTAAATCCTTCTCGATTTCAATCGATATCGAAACATTTGTATTTTCTTTAACATAAAGCATTAAAATTTGTGCACTCACCAAAAACGGACAATAAGGCGAAAGGCGCTGTGTTGGCCGAATAAATTAGATAACGCAAGGAAATAGAGAAAGTGCAAAACTAAACGGCGGATTTCGAGGAGCTCTTCTCGAATGTGGATGAAACGGTCTAGCTACAATAATATAAATATAAGATTTTAGCTCAAATAAAAGGAAATAGTTTGTGGCTTATTACTTACCAAATTAGGCTCAGAGGTTTTGAACTTGTTTTGCCATTCACAGAAATAAAACGATATTAGACGTTGTCCAAATTAGATTTTTTCATAATGTCAAAATAGTAGCACCTTTCAGCTCTTCATCGGCGCCCTGATTCGATTTTGTTGCCAGCACAAAAAGAGATCAGGATTTACTCTATTAGGCGTTAGAAAAATCAATTCAAAGCAATTGCTTTGAAAGTCACCCGGTACTATCTCTGTTACAACACATACTTGAGTGGCACTTTCTTTAAAGTTTGCGCCTAACTGTAGGCAAACCGAAAAACTACAGCTGTGCAAATGAATATTACAGAATGCCTCCAATGTCAAAGGAAAAAGTATGAATGTTGCCACTCTAGTGAAAGTTAAACATTAAGTTTACGAATTTATTTTAGATTAAAATACAAATAAGTACATACATACATATGTGAAAATGACGTGATTGACGAAATCTAACTCAAGCACACTCACGCATGCGAAAATTTCAGGCACGCACGTTCACGGATATTACGTGATTTTTCCCTGAAAGCTGCTCACGCTCACGTAGAAAAGCACGACTTTTACCCATCTCCACTAGCAGCTAACCTCCACGGATGCGGATGCGAATGCGGATGTTAAGTACGTTTAATACACAATTAGGTAAGTAAATTAAGTTACTTAGGTAAATAAAAAAATGGAAAAGTTAACAATTTTTAATAATGTTTGTNCGTGAATAAGCGTGACACGACGTGTCACGTAGAAAAGCACGACTTTTACCCATCTCCACTAGCAGCTAACCTCCACGGATGCGGATGCGGATGTTAAGTACGTTTAATACACAATTAGGTAAGTAAATTAAGTTACTTAGGTAAATAAAAAAATGGAAAAGTTAACAATTTTTAATAATGTTTGTTTTATTCAGTACTTGAATGTAAAAATTGGAACATTACATGTAATAACAAGTAAAGAAGTATAAATTCGAGCGAAACTGAATTTTATATACCCGACGCAGTTATCAAATATCGTCGTTTCACCTTTCTCTCAACTACCCTTGCCCTATAATATAGGCTGACTTCCAAAACGTCTCAATACAATGTTTGGAAACTGTTATACTGCGGTATTGAAACCGTTTATATATGCAAAGTTGCAACACATTGCAACCATATAAAGGGTGAACACACCAAAACTGCGACACTTAGAGATTACTACCAGAAACAAACTAGAAGGCTTTGAAATTATTTTTTTTTGTATTATATAACTTGGAAGTTTAGATGTTATTAAAATTTTAAAATATTAGTTATTATTTGCTCCTTATGCAAGTCGGCCGCTGTGGTAAGCAGTGCGAGCTTTTACTCATCAGCACCTGGGTTCAAGCCCTGGTCAAAGCAACATCACAAAAAATGTAGAAAAAAGGTTTTTTCTTCGGCAGGCAATGGCAAACCTCCGAGTGTATTTCTGCCATGAAAAACAGCTTCTCATAAAAAAAAAATACAATCGCCGTTCGGAGTCGGCGTAAAACCGTAGGTCCCTCCGCTTTGTGTGACAACATCAAATTAGAGGAGAAGCTCGGCCAAACAGTAACTTATGTGTAAGCGCCAATCTATTATTATATTATTATTATGCAAGTGATCGGTATTTTCATCGCACACGCGCCATAAAGTTCTGCGCGACTGCATCATCGACTTTACGCGATGCACACAACTACTTTGTTTTGCACTCTTCAATATTTTTCACCGTTTCACCTGTTTTCTTCAAGATTCCTTGACAATTAAACAATATTCCCCAATAGGAAGTAGCTCTGGGCTATTGGGTGGATTGCAGTCGTGAGGTACAAAATTGATGTTATTTGCATTATACCACGGCAATGTGTCCTTAGCATAGTGGCAGCTTGCCATGCCCGCCTAGAACAGTGGCCTACCCCTTATCTGTTGATAAATGACAGAAGACGCCTTTTGGGGCACTCATCCCGATAAACTTGATCATTCATTGTCCTGGATGGGAAAAAGAGCTGCTCTTACGGCCATAGGAACAAATAGCTTGCCAAACCATGTTATTTTTTGGAAATTTGGACTTCATTTTCAGCTTACAGCTTTCAAGGGCATCTTGACGACTTGCAGCAGTATAAAAATCTTAACCTACAATATATTTTGAATTTTTAAAGCAGCAGGTTTCGTAGTCCATAACAATGCAGTTGTATTTTTGAAGTGAAACTTCTTAAGCGGCGGTTGGTCGATTGGGAGTAAATTGGCAAATTCAACGGAAATTGCACACGGAAATGGTGAAACCGAAATGATGCAACGGAAAGGGTTGAAGCAAGTGCTTCTTGTGTGTATGCATATGGTATTAATTTAACTAAAATTTGCTAATAAAAGGTTAACGGAAATGATGCAACGGAAATGGAGCAACGGAAATGGTTGGGGCTGAAACAAGTGCTTCTGTTTGTATGAATGTGTTATTAATTTAACTAAAATTTGCTGATAAAAGGTTAAAGAATAACACTTAGAAAAAGGCGAAAACAAGAATGAAAGTAAAGGTGACTACGTACATAGATAAAGCAAAGGATAAATGCAAAGGTAAAAATAAAAACAAAAAGAAATATGCGTAAANCTTGCCATGCCCGCCTAGAACAGTGGCCTACCCCTTATCTGTTGATAAATGACAGAAGACGCCTTTTGGGGCACTCATCCCGATAAACTTGATCATTCATTGTCCTGGATGGGAAAAAGAGCTGCTCTTACGGCCATAGGAACAAATAGCTTGCCAAACCATGTTATTTTTTGGAAATTTGGACTTCATTTTCAGCTTACAGCTTTCAAGGGCATCTTGACGACTTGCAGCAGTATAAAAATCTTAACCTACAATATATTTTGAATTTTTAAAGCAGCAGGTTTCGTAGTCCATAACAATGCAGTTGTATTTTTGAAGTGAAACTTCTTAAGCGGCGGTTGGTCGATTGGGAGTAAATTGGCAAATTCAACGGAAATTGCACACGGAAATGGTGAAACCGAAATGATGCAACGGAAAGGGTTGAAGCAAGTGCTTCTTGTGTGTATGCATATGGTATTAATTTAACTAAAATTTGCTAATAAAAGGTTAACGGAAATGATGCAACGGAAATGGAGCAACGGAAATGGTTGGGGCTGAAACAAGTGCTTCTGTTTGTATGAATGTGTTATTAATTTAACTAAAATTTGCTGATAAAAGGTTAAAGAATAACACTTAGAAAAAGGCGAAAACAAGAATGAAAGTAAAGGTGACTACGTACATAGATAAAGCAAAGGATAAATGCAAAGGTAAAAATAAAAACAAAAAGAAATATGCGTAAAGATAACGGCAAATATGAAGTCTAAGATAAATTTAAACACTTCACTTATATAGGTGAAAGGGAATATGTATGTAGATGAAGAAAATGATAAACATAAAAGTAAATACAAAGAGGAAGATGAGGATACCGATAAAAGTAAAGATGAAGATAGGGAAAGAAAGATTAAAATAGAGGTCATTAAAGAGGAAAGGATATAGAGAGAGACACAGAGACTCAATCTGGGAATTATTTTGGGATTTTAGAAATTTTCGGAATTCTCGGGACTTATCGATATTTTTATCGGTTTTGTTAACATTTTTATCGATTTTGTTATCGATATTTTTATCGAATTTGTCATGGATATTTATCGATTTTGTTATCGATATTTTTAACTATTTTGTTAGCGATATTTTTATCGATTTTGTTATCGACATTTGTATCGATTTTGTTATCGATATTTATCGATTTTGTTATCGATATTTATCGATTTTGTTATGGATATTTTTATCGATTTTGTTATGGATACTCTTTTCAAGTTTCTAATAGATTTTGCTAATATTATTATCGTATTCGCTATTGAATTTTTTATCGATTTTGTTATCGGTATTTTTATCTCTTTTGTTATCGCTATTTTATTGGATGTTACTATCGATTTTGTTATCGATAGAGTATAAAGATAAAAATTAAGATAATGGAAAACAGAATAACATAAATGCAATTAGAACGAACAGAGGTAGAGGTAGGGATCTAGATAGAAAAAAGACAAAAAATATAACTTTAAGCAAAATCAGATGTATGTATGTATGTACATATGTATGTGTGTATATTGGTTACGACACAAAATAGATATGTACAGTTATTGACAATATAATAGAATCAAACATTCTTCCCATAGATATTTGCCAAAAACAGGTACTAAACATTTCTTAACCATTTCAAAACATGTATTTAGTTGCTTTTATTAATTTTACATAAAAGTAACTCAAAAACACATGAACAGCTATTGCAATAATGTCATTAAAATCTTTTAAAGTAAACAGTCTTGGAATTCAATTGTCAATAAAATAGAATCATAAAAATAAAACTCAAAAATTGCAAAAAAACTCCATTCAAAAAATGATCCAGTATTAAAACTTGGTAGCAAACCCGTTATTTGCAAGTACAGCAGTGCATCTTCTCGGCATAGATTCTACTAGGGTCTCACAGATCGACTTTGGTATGGAATACCAAGCTTCCTGGATTTTTTGCCAAAGTTCCTCCTTGTTCTTTGATTTAGAGGGCCCAAGCTTTTCCTTCACAATCTTCCACAAGTTCTCTATTGGATTTAAATCCGGCGATTGTGAAGGCCACGCCATCACATCGATTCCACGACTCTGTAACCACGTTTTTACAAGACCCGAAGTATGTTTCGGGTCATTGTCGTGTTGAAACTGCCAAATCAAAGGCATATTCCATTCGGCATAAGGTAGCATAACATCTTCTAATATTCTAAGGTAAAGATAACGGTCCATATTTTCCGAATCCAAAACAGCGGTCCGACACCGTACCACGAAAAACATCCCCATATCATTATATTCCCTCCACCATGCTTAAACGTTTTTGTTGTGTACCTGGGATTCATTTCTGCATTTTTTGGACGTCGGACCCACACTTTTCCATCATTGCCCACCATATTTACTTTAGATTCGTCAGACCATAAAATATTTCGCCACTTCTTTCAATTTTCTGCACCGGACCAATTAAAGTGAGCTCTCGAAAAAGTTACTCGACTAAGTCTCTGTCTTTTTGTCAACATTGGGACCTTTCGTGACAATCTGCCGAATAGATTCCTTTCTATAAGACGACGAGCAACAGTTCTTGAAGATATTTCCACATTTATTTCCTTTTGAATGACCGCAGCCGATTTGAAAGGATCGCGATTTGATAACCTCTCTATGAAATTATCGTCCGCTGGCTTTGTTTTGCGTGGTCGGCCTCTCAGTTTGCATTCTTTTGGAGGAGATAGAGCAGTAAACACAAACTTTTGTGATCTATTAATAATTTTTGCGATTTCCCTTTGCGTAAAACCATTTTTTGCAAATTTTGTATGTGTTTACGTTCTTCCGCAGTACAATGCTTACCGCGACCCATATTTCCTAAATTAACGCAAATTTCATTAAGAATTGTTTAAATACGCCAATTTATAACTTACAATACAGTTTTCGCACCAAAAATCACTTCGAATTGCGTGTTTCCTTTTTTGATTCTATTTTATTGCCACAATAGTCAAAGTACACTCTTGCAAATTTTAATCATAAACATAACAGTAAAACGAAAAAGTGTTGCCATTATGACATCTTAAACGATAAATAGTGTACTAATTCGATTACAGACGAAAGTTATCGGAAATATATAGCAAAAAGGAAAAACCGCTGATTGTTTCGGAACAACCGCCTTGATTCTATTTTATTGTCAGTAACTGTATGTAACGTAAGTTTCACTTCGCCAGTGTGGCCCAGGCGCACTTACTTTTTTAATTTAGAATTCATACAACTTCCGACTGCATGCATTTCGCTGCAACATTCTACTTTGTGCCTCGGTCTGGCACTGTTTGAGCTGTAGAACATCTCAATGAAGCTTTCCGCTTTACCTTATGTACGAAAAACTGCGATCTCCGTACGCATTTTGCAACATAACGCGACAAAACCTTCGGATCTCGCGAAAACGCACTGGGGACCTTCCGAGCACTGTTTTTATCACTTTGACCATGCTAACCCCTGCTCCCTGGTTTTGTCGTAACTGCCAGGCCTTATTTGTACCGATTAAAACCTTGCAAACTGTGGAATAGTGCAATCTTAAGTTTTTAGCAATTTTACGTGTACTTAAGGCCGGATCATTTATAAACTCATGCAAAATGGTTTGTCTCGTTTTTAACTCGGTTGCCATTTTTAACTCAACTAAAATCAAATTCAAATTAAATTTCTTCTACGTCCAACTAAGGTCATGGTCAACTTATGGTATTTGAATTTCAAAATATTGAAATTTTTATAAGCTTCCCAAAGTGTCGCAATTTTGGTGTGTTCACCCTTTACATTGCATATTTAAATATTCAATATAACAATGAATTAAGATAGAAAAATGTAATCTTACCCTTCGACGTCGGCCATTGTTTACTTCGAAATGACATCAAAGTATCAATTAGCTTAGCGATGCGCAGTTTGCTTTCTGTATATGCATCGATAACTTTTACGATACATCTTGGGACAAGCCACATCGTCAAAAATTACACATTTGCATTTAGGCATGCGTGACTTTGTATAGTTGCTTTGCAACTGACGTTTTGGAACTCAGCCATACTAACTTAATGAAATCATTGAATCAAGTTTGGTAGAAATCGATAAAGCGGTTACCGAGATCGGGCTTTGTAGTTATAAAGTAGGCGGTACCACGCCCAATTCCTAAAAGTCTATAACAGTCTTGTTTATTGTTAAGAGACTGTTGCAAGTATTAACTAGGAGTAAATTAGTGTCCTCAGTTATTGAAATATCGGGGTTTTCGTATTTTTGAAATTCACCGTTATATGCTTTCAACAAATTGCTTTTCCGAACAACCAAGATTATAAGGTGCACCAATTACCGAGATACATGTTTGTGGTCATAAGTGGGCGGAGCCACGCCCATGGTTCAAAAATTTTTAATAATCAAATTCTCTGCTAAGTGATTATTGCAATGGTAGATTTTGAGTGAATTAGCTTCAAAAACCACCGATTTATCGCAGTTTTCGTGTTTCGGTAAATTACCGTTATATGGGAGGTTGGCGTGGTTATTGTCCGATTTTAAATATTTTTAACAGATTTCTTAGTTGGGACCGAAACAAGGCTCGGACTGAATTTGGTAGGGATTGGTGAAGCGGCTGCAGAGATACAGCATTTCATCATAAGTGGGCGGGGTCACGCCTATTTTCCAAAAATTTTATAATAATATTACTTTTTACCATAATTCCACTTCATATACTAATTTTCAAAAGTTTCAATTGATTATTTACTGAATTATCGTAGTTTTTGCATTTTTCGAAAATACCGTTATATGGGAAGTGGGCGTGGTTACATTCTGATTTCGCCCATTTTCAATACCAACCTACCTTGGGTAAAGGGCAACCTACATAGCAAATTTCGTTGATATCTAATTTTTTGCTTGAGTTATCGTGTACACGGATGGACGGACGGACAGACAGGCATGGCTTAATCGACTTCTCTTTTCAGTCTGATCATTTATGTATACATTTGTCTATATCTATCTCGATTCGTTTTGGCTGTTACAAACAACCGTTATGTGAACAAAGCTATAATACCCTTGTGCACATGTGCGCTCGGGTATAAAAAGTAATGCGAATTGCATCGGGGCTGAAAATGTCGGATGGATCCTCCTGGCTTTCATCTTCACTTGAAGAATCTAGATCGTTGTTTAAACAGCGATTACAAGCAAGGTTTTCCTAACGCTTTTTAAAAAGAATTCTTCATTCCATTAGCGCACAAAAGGGGTGGGTTTTGGGGTTCAACCACCCCCCAGCAATAAAGCTAATAGCCTCAAATACAAACTGTATCTTAATGCTGTAAACACATAAAGGGCTTGTTGTGTGCGGCGTTCAGTCTGTCAAAATAAAATACGTGTAAACCGAGCAATTTATATTTTCTAATTTGACAGGTGTGCTTCCATTGCGTATCAGTGTTGAGAAATGAAGTTGTTCCTCCAATACGAAATCTATACAAAAACTGTACTTTTTGACTGTTTTACATTTTCTTTAAATTCATTAACATACATAAAATATTTTCAGGTACACTCTTAACAAAAAGCACTTTTAAATTATTAATAGAAAAAATACGTCTTCTGTGGACTCGGTAATAAAACTTGGCAAAGCATTTCATTAGTAATTTAAATATTATTGCAATATTCCTAGCTATAGTTCTTATCAAAACTTTACGACACCCACATATTAAAGACATTTGACCATTTATCTTAATATTATTTAATTTTATTTTTAATATTATAATTGAGCTTTGTACCACGATTGTTTATTAGAAAAAATTGAAAAAGCAGCAAAGTCTAAGCGGTAGACGCTATAGCAGCTATTTCGGAGATCACCACATCTCCTCATTAGACTTCTTTTTTCTAGATTTCAGCAGGGATCGAACCTGCGTAATCGATGTTCAAAGTCAGAAGCGTTAACCACTGAGCTATGTACACACCGTAAACTCTTGTTGCTAATTCATTTTCCTTATTCAACCAACTAAATACTATCAAGTACAGCTGATTTTCCGCTATTTAAACTCGACAGCGTGGTTGCTGTCAATTCCATACATCCATTCGCTTGTGTGCTTTATTGTATTGCTTCGGGCAGGCTCTTCCCAAACTATGTATTTGTCAATGTTATTGTGGCTTATTAACATTTTATTTTTAATATTTTTATTGGCTGCGTACCGCGATGGTTTATTCGGAAAAAATGAAAAATGCAACAAAGCCTAAGCGGTAGAAGTTATAGCAGCTATTTCGGAGATCACCACATCTTCTCATCAGACTTCTTTTTTCTAGACCTTCAGCAGGGATCGAACCTTCGTAATCGAAGATCAAAGTCAGAAGCGTTAACCACTGAGCTA
>NW_016160742.1:13831-14034 GCF_001687245.7 Rhagoletis zephyria | reverse complement strand
CTTCGTCCGTCAGTTCATATAGATGCCTCCTGACGTACCTCGGCGACGGCTCCTCTGCAAGCAGCTGTCTATTAGGGTGGCTCCCAACAAGAAACTGCTTGCAGAGCATCGTGTTGTGCTCCCTAATTGGGAGCATTTTGGCCTCATCGTGGAGGTGGTGTTCTGGTGACATCAGGAGGCATCCTGTCGCTGTCCTGAGTGCT
>NW_016160742.1:13125-13764 GCF_001687245.7 Rhagoletis zephyria | reverse complement strand
AAAACCGGCCGGCCTATTGCCTTGTATGTTGCCAGCAACGTTTCTTTGTCTTTGCCCCAAGTACTGCCGGCTAGCGACTTGAGGACCTTGTTGCGGCTCTGTACTTTATTGACAATAGCGGTTGTGTGAGCAGAGAAGGAGAGCAGGCTGTCTTATGTTACTCCGAGTATTTTAGGCTTATTCACCGTCGGAATTGATGTGTCATTGACGTGAATTCCTAGCGGTAGCCTGACCTCCTTCGTCCAGGTTGTGAACAGGGTCGCAGAGGATTTCGTAGGGGAGAGGGCTAGACACTTTGCAGTGAAGAGGCGAGAAAGTTCAGAGAGATATCCGTTTACTTTCGAACACAGGTCATCAATTCCATTCCCAGTCGCCATGATCGAGCAATCGTCGGCGTAAGAGACAATCGAGACTCCCTCTGGTGGTTGAGGGAGCTTTGAAATGTAAAAGTTAAACAGTATTGGGGAAAGGAAACCACACTGTGGAACCCCCTATTTTATTTTTCTAAGTTTGCTCGATTTGTCTCTAAACATTACCGACGAGTGTCGACCACTCAGATAATTTGCCGAACACCGTTTGAGCCTCTGTTGGAGTGGAAGCCTCTATATCTTCTAGTAGCGTGGAATGGCTGACAGTGTC
>NW_016160742.1:11673-12916 GCF_001687245.7 Rhagoletis zephyria | reverse complement strand
TTCGCTACCGGGGAAAGGAGTGTTATCGGACAATAAGAATCTCCTATGTGGGCGGGTTTCCCCGGTTTGAGCAGTGGGACCACTCTCCCACCTTCCAGATATCTGGGATGATGAGAGGGGCCATGGACAATTGGCAATTTGTGCAGCCTTCTGGTCACTCGACGCTTGGCTTTGTCCACCGGAGGATGCAGTATGAACTGCCGGCTAAAATAGCTCGCGCATCGCTCCGGGTCCGACGAAGCATGGTCGCCGAAGGAAATTTCGACTCTGTCGTCGTGCTTCGTCGGATTAGACAGTGACCTCACGGTTGACCAAAGCTTACTCACACCAGAGGTGAAATTACAGGTCTTCAGATGCTCCTCCCACTTCTTCCGCTTATGTACGTTTACTAGTTGCCGAATCTCCGCGTTGAGATCCCTAATACGGGGATCTCCGTGATCGGCCTGACGAAGGCTGTCGCGCTCATCGGCTAGAACAGCCGCTTCGGCAGGGGAGTTTGGACGTGGGTCCGTTATACATCCTGCCGGTATGAAGCGAGCTGCAGCAGCAGTGACAGCCCTGCGGAACTTACGTTCACCGAGATAGACGTCGGTTGGTATGGGAAGCGCAGTGAAGGTGTTTTCAGCAAACTCCGCGTAACCTTTCCAATCAGCTTTAGAGAAGTTGATATAGGTCCGGTGTTTAGCGGAGGCAAAGTCGGTTGGTTTATCTATCGAGATGACTATGGGTAGATGGTCTGATGCTAAAGTCAGTCTAGGCCATGTTATGCTGTTTATCAGACCAGCGCTGACTATTAGTGTGTTCAGAAATGCATCAAGCCAAAGCATCATCCTGGTGGGTGCGTCGTCGTTCATTGTGCAGAATGTCGAATCGTCTATCTGCNTATTAGTGTGTTCAGAAATGCATCAAGCCAAAGCATCAAACGCTTTTATTTCTAAACTATAATTGATGGAAATGTCCAATACGCGCAACCACGGTTAAATGTCTAATTGGAACGTAATTGCGTAAATAAGGCATTTCCATCAGTTGTAGTTTAAAAGTAAAAGATACTGATGCTTTGGCTTGATGCATTTCTGAACGCACCCTATGGTGATGTCTGGCGAGCTGCTGCAGTTACCCATAATCCTGGTGGGTGCACCGCCGTATCTGCTCAGCCAATTCTGTTCCCCTACGATCGTTTGACAGGCTTGAATGCCAAAGATCGTGATGCGCAGTAAAGTCACCTACTACCATACGGTTTTCA
>NW_016160742.1:11161-11279 GCF_001687245.7 Rhagoletis zephyria | reverse complement strand
ATTTTTCCTAATAAACAATCGTGGTACAAAGCTCCATAAAAATATTAAAAATAAAATGTTCACAAGCCGCAATAACATTGACAAATACATAGTTTAAGAAGAGCCTGCCTGAAACTAT
>NW_016160742.1:0-8130 GCF_001687245.7 Rhagoletis zephyria | reverse complement strand
AAATCAAAGGCATATTCCATTCGGCATAAGGTAGCATAACATCTTCTAATATTCTAAGGTAAAGATAACGGTCCATATTTTCCCGAATCCAAAACAGCGGTCCGACACCGTACCACGAAAAACATCCCCATATCATTATATTCCCTCCACCATGCTTAAACGTTTTTGTTGTGTACCTGGGATTCATTTCTGCATTTTTTGGACGTCGGACCCACACTTTTCCATCATTGCCCACCATATTTACTTTAGATTCGTCAGACCATAAAATATTTCGCCACTTCTTTGAATTTTCTGCACCGGACCAATTAAAGTGAGCTCTCGAAAAAGTTACTCGACTAAGTCTCTGTCTTTTTGTCAACATTGGGACCTTTCGTGACAATCTGCCGAATAGATTCCTTTCTATAAGACGACGAGCAACAGTTCTTGAAGATATTTCCACATTTATTTCCTTTTGAATGACCGCAGCCGATTTGAAAGGATCGCGATTTGATAACCTCTCTATGAAATTATCGTCCGCTGGCTTTGTTTTGCGTGGTCGGCCTCTCAGTTTGCATTCTTTTGGAGGAGATAGAGCAGTAAACACAAATTTTTGTGATCTATTAATAATTTTTGCGATTTCCCTTTGCGTAAAACCATTTTTTTGCAAATTTTGTATGTGTTTACGTTCTTCTGCAGTACAATGCTTTCCGCGACCCATTTTTCCTAAATTAACGCAAATTTCATTAAGAATTGTTTAAATACGCCAATTTATAACTTACAATACAGTTTACGCACCAAAAATCACTTCGAATTGCTTGTTTCCTTTTTTGATTCTATTTTNGCAAATTTTGTATGTGTTTACGTTCTTCCGCAGTACAATGCTTACCGCGACCCATTTTTCCTAAATTAACGCAAATTTCATTAAGAATTGTTTAAATACGCCAATTTATAACTTACAATACAGTTTTCGCACCAAAAATCACTTCGAATTGCGTGTTTCCTTTTTTGATTCTATTTTATTGCCACAATAGTCAAAGTACACTCTTGCAAATTTTAAGCATAAACATAACAGTAAAACGAAAAAGTGTTGCCATTATGACATCTTAAACGATAAATAGTGTACTAATTCGATTACAGACGAAAGTTATCGGAAATATATAGCAAAGAGGAAAAACCGCTGATTGTTTCGGAACAACCGCCTTGATTCTATTTTATTGTCAGTAACTGTATGTAACGTAAGTTTCACTTCGCCAGTGTGGCCCAGGCGCACTTACTTTTTTAATTTAGAATTCATACAACTTCCGACTGCATGCATTTCGCTGCAACATTCTACTTTGTGCCTCGGTCTGGCACTGTTTGAGCTGTAGAACATCTCAATGAAGCTTTCCGCTTTACCTTATGTACGAAAAACTGCGATCTCCGTACGCATTTTGCAACATAACGCGACAAAACCTTCGGATCTCGCGAAAACGCACTGGGGACCTTCCGAGCACTGTTTTTATCACTTTGACCATGCTAACCCCTGCTCCCTGGTTTTGTCGTAACTGCCAGGCCTTATTTGTACCGATTAAAACCTTGCAAACTGTGGAATAGTGCAATCTTAAGTTTTTAGCAATTTTACGTGTACTTAAGGCCGGATCATTTATAAACTCATGCAAAATGGTTTGTCTCGTTTTTAACTCGGTTGCCATTTTTAACTCAACTAAAATCAAATTCAAATTAAATTTCTTCTACGTCCAACTAAGGTCATGGTCAACTTATGGTATTTGAATTTCAAAATATTGAAATCTTTTATAAGCTTCCCAAAGTGTCGCAATTTTGGTGTGTTCACCCTTTACATCTGTCTCTTATACACATCTAGNTCCAACTAAGGTCATGGTCAACTTATGGTATTTGAATTTCAAAATATTGAAATCTTTTATAAGCTTCCCAAAGTGTCGCAATTTTGGTGTGTTCACCCTTTACATTGCATATTTAAATATTCAATATAACAATGAATTAAGATAGAAAAATGTAATCTTACCCTTCGACGTCGGCCATTGTTTACTTCGAAATGACATCAAAGTATCAATTAGCTTAGCGATGCGCAGTTTGCTTTCTGTATATGCATCGATAACTTTTACGATACATCTTGGGACAAGCCACATCGTCAAAAATTACACATTTGCATTTAGGCATGCGTGACTTTGTATAGTTGCTTTGCAACTGACGTTTTGGAACTCAGCCATACTAACTTAATGAAATCATTGAATCAAGTTTGGTAGAAATCGATAAAGCGGTTACCGAGATCGGGCTTTGTAGTTATAAAGTAGGCGGTACCACGCCCAATTCCTAAAAGTCTATAACAGTCTTGTTTATTGTTAAGAGACTGTTGCAAGTATTAACTAGGAGTAAATTAGTGTCCTCAGTTATTGAAATATCGGGGTTTTCGTATTTTTGAAATTCACCGTTATATGCTTTCAACAAATTGCTTTTCCGAACAACCAAGATTATAAGGTGCACCAATTACCGAGATACATGTTTGTGGTCATAAGTGGGCGGAGCCACGCCCATGGTTCAAAAATTTTTAATAATCAAATTCTCTGCTAAGTGATTATTGCAATGGTAGATTTTGAGTGAATTAGCTTCAAAAACCACCGATTTATCGCAGTTTTCGTGTTTCGGTAAATTACCGTTATATGGGAGGTTGGCGTGGTTATTGTCCGATTTTAAATATTTTTAACAGATTTCTTAGTTGGGACCGAAACAAGGCTCGGACTGAATTTGGTAGGGATTGGTGAAGCGGCTGCAGAGATACAGCATTTCATCATAAGTGGGCGGGGTCACGCCTATTTTCCAAAAATTTTATAATAATATTACTTTTTACCATAATTCCACTTCATATACTAATTTTCAAAAGTTTCAATTGATTATTTACTGAATTATCGTAGTTTTTGCATTTTTCGAAAATACCGTTATATGGGAAGTGGGCGTGGTTACATTCTGATTTCGCCCATTTTCAATACCAACCTACCTTGGGTAAAGGGCAACCTACATAGCAAATTTCGTTGATATCTAATTTTTTGCTTGAGTTATCGTGTACACGGATGGACGGACGGACAGACAGGCATGGCTTAATCGACTTCTCTTTTCAGTCTGATCATTTATGTATACATTTGTCTATATCTATCTCGATTCGTTTTGGCTGTTACAAACAACCGTTATGTGAACAAAGCTATAATACCCTTGTGCACATGTGCGCTCGGGTATAAAAAGTAATGCGAATTGCATCGGGGCTGAAAATGTCGGATGGATCCTCCTGGCTTTCATCTTCACTTGAAGAATCTAGATCGTTGTTTAAACAGCGATTACAAGCAAGGTTTTCCTAACGCTTTTTAAAAAGAATTCTTCATTCCATTAGCGCACAAAAGGGGTGGGTTTTGGGGTTCAACCACCCCCCAGCAATAAAGCTAATAGCCTCAAATACAAACTGTATCTTAATGCTGTAAACACATAAAGGGCTTGTTGTGTGCGGCGTTCAGTCTGTCAAAATAAAATACGTGTAAACCGAGCAATTTATATTTTCTAATTTGACAGGTGTGCTTCCATTGCGTATCAGTGTTGAGAAATGAAGTTGTTCCTCCAATACGAAATCTATACAAAAACTGTACTTTTTGACTGTTTTACATTTTCTTTAAATTCATTAACATACATAAAATATTTTCAGGTACACTCTTAACAAAAAGCACTTTTAAATTATTAATAGAAAAAATACGTCTTCTGTGGACTCGGTAATAAAACTTGGCAAAGCATTTCATTAGTAATTTAAATATTATTGCAATATTCCTAGCTATAGTTCTTATCAAAACTTTACGACACCCACATATTAAAGACATTTGACCATTTATCTTAATATTATTTAATTTTATTTTTAATATTATAATTGAGCTTTGTACCACGATTGTTTATTAGAAAAAATTGAAAAAGCAGCAAAGTCTAAGCGGTAGACGCTATAGCAGCTATTTCGGAGATCACCACATCTCCTCATTAGACTTCTTTTTTCTAGATTTCAGCAGGGATCGAACCTGCGTAATCGATGTTCAAAGTCAGAAGCGTTAACCACTGAGCTATGTACACACCGTAAACTCTTGTTGCTAATTCATTTTCCGTATTCAACCAACTAAATACTATCAAGTACAGCTGATTTTCCGCTATTTAAACTCGACAGCGTGGTTGCTGTCAATTCCATACATCCATTCGCTTGTGTGCTTTATTGTATTGCTTCGGGCAGGCTCTTCCCAAACTATGTATTTGTCAATGTTATTGTGGCTTATTAACATTTTATTTTTAATATTTTTATTGGCTGCGTACCGCGATGGTTTATTCGGAAAAACTGAAAAATGCAACAAAGCCTAAGCGGTAGAAGTTATAGCAGCTATTTCGGAGATCACCACATCTTCTCATCAGACTTCTTTTTTCTAGACCTTCAGCAGGGATCGAACCTTCGTAATCGAAGATCAAAGTCAGAAGCGTTAACCACTGAGCTATGTACGACCCGTAAACTCTTGTTGCTAATTAATTTTCCTTATTCAACCAACCACTATCAAGTGCAGCTGATTTGCCGCTATTTAAACTTGACATCGTGGTTGTTGTCAATGGTTTTGCGACTTATTAACATTTTATTTTTAATACTTTTATTGAGCTTCGTACCACGATTGTTCATTAGGAAAAATTGAAAAAGCAACAAAGTCTAAGTGGTAGAAGTGATAGCAGCTATTTCGGAGATCACCACATCTCCTCATTAGACTTCTTTTTTCTAGACTTCAACAGAGATCGAACCTGCGTAATCGATGTTCAACGCCAGAAGCGTTAACCACTGAGCTATGTACACCCCGTAAACTCTTGTTGCTAATTCATTTTCCTTATTCAACCAACTACTATCAAGTGCAGCTGATTTGCCGCTATTTAAACTCGACAGCGTGGTTGTTGTTGTCAATTCTATACATCCATTTGCTTATTTGCTTTTTTGTATAGTTTCAGGCAGGCTCTTCCTAAACTATGTATTTGTCAATGTTATTGTGGCTTGTTAACATTTTATTTTTAATATTTTTATTGAGCTTTGTACCACGATTGTTTATTAGGAAAAATTGAAAAAGCAACAAAGTCTAAGCGGTAGAAGTTATAGCACTATTTCGGAGATCACCACATCTCCTCATCAGACTTTTTTTTTCTAGACTTCAGCAGGGATTTATACATCCATTCGCTTATTTGCTTTATTGTATAGTTTCAGGCAGGCTCTACCTAAACTATGTACTCTTGTTGCTAATTCATTTTCCTTATTCAACCAACTACTATCAAGTGCAGCTGATTTGCCGCTATTTAAACTCGACAGCGTGGTTGCTGTCAATTTTATACATCCATTCGCTTATTTGCTTTATTGTATAGTTTCAGGCAGGCTCTACCTAAACTATGTACTCTTGTTGCTAATTCATTTTCCTTATTCAACCAACTACTATCAAGTGCAGCTCATCTGCCGCTATTTATAGTTTAGGAAGAGCCTGCCTGAAACTATACAAGACAGCAAATAAGCAAATGGATGTATAGAATTGACAACAACAACCACCTTGTTGAGTTTAAATAGCGGCAAATCAGCTGCACTTAATAGTAGTCGGTTGAATAAGGAAAATGAATTAGCAACAAGAGTTTACGGGATGTACATAGCTCAGTGGTTAACGCTTCTGACTTTGAACATCGAATTCGCAGGTTCGATCCCTGCTGAAGTCTAGAAAAAAGAAGTCTGATGAGGAGATGTGGTGATCTCCGAAATAGTGCTATAACTTCTACCGCTTAGACTTTGTTGCTTTTTCAATTTTTCCTAATAAACAATCGTGGTACAAAGCTCAATAAAAATATTAAAAATAAAATGTTAACAAGCCACAATAACATTGACAAATACATAGTTTAGGAAGAGCCTGCCTGAAACTATACAAAAAAGCAAATAAGCAAATGGATGTATAGAATTGACAACAACAACCACGCTGTCGAGTTTAAATAGCGGCAAATCAGCTGCACTTAATAGTAGTCGGTTGAATAAGGAAAATGAATTTGCAACAAGAGTTTACGGGGTGTACATAGCTCAGTGTTTAACACTTCTGACTTTGAACATCGATTACGCAGGTTCGATCCCTGCTGAAGGCTAGGAAAAAGAAGTCTGATGAGGAGATGTGGTGATCTCCGAAATAGCTGCTATAACTTCTACCGCTTAGACTTTGTTGCTTTTTAAATTTTTCCTAATAAACAATAGTGGTACAAAGCTCAATAAAAATATTAAAAATAAAATGCTACTAAGCCACAATAACGTTGACAAATACATAGTTTAGATAGAGCCTGCCTGAAACTATACAATAAAGCAAATAAGCAAATGGATGTATAGAATTGACAACAACAACCACGCTGTCGAGTTTAAATAGCGGCAAATCAGCTGCACTTGATAGTAGTTGGTTGAATAAGGAAAATGAATTAGCAACAAGAGTTTACGGGATGTACATAGCTCAGTGGTTAACGCTTCTGACTTTGAACATCGAATTCGCAGGTTCGATCCCTGCTGAAGTCTAAAAAAAAGAAGTCTGATGAGGAGATGTGGTGATCTCCGAAATAGTGCTATAACTTCTACCGCTTAGACTTTGTTGCTTTTTAAATTTTTCCTAATAAACAATAGTGGTACAAAACTCAATAAAAATATTAAAAATAAAATGCTACTAAGCCACAATAACGTTGACAAATACATAGTTTAGGTAGAGCCTGCCTGAAACTATACAATAAAGCAAATAAGCAAATGGATGTATAGAATTGACAACAACAACCACGCTGTCGAGTTTAAATAGCGGCAAATCAGCTGCACTTGATAGTAGTTGGTTGAATAAGGAAAATGAATTAGCAACAAGAGTTTACGGGATGTACATAGCTCAGTGGTTAACGCTTCTGACTTTGAACATCGAATTCGCAGGTTCGATCCCTGCTGAAGTCTAGAAAAAGAAGTCTGATGAGGAGATGTGGTGATCTCCGAAATAGTGCTATAACTTCTACCGCTTAGACTTTGTTGCTTTTTCAATTTTTCCTAATAAACAATCGTGGTACAAAGCTCAATAAAAATATTAAAAATAAAATGTTAACAAGCCACAATAACATTGACAAATACATAGTTTAGGAAGAGCCTGCCTGAAACTATACAAAAAAGCAAATAAGCAAATGGATGTATAGAATTGACAACAACCAAGCTGTCGAGTTTAAGTAGCGACAAATCAGCTGCACTTGGTAGTAGTTGGTTGAACAAGGAAAATTAATTAGCAACAAGAGTTTACGCGGTGTCCATACCTCAGTAGTTAACGCTTCTGACTTTGAACATCGATTACGCAGGTTCGATCACTGCTGAAGTCTATAAAAAAGAGGTCTGATGAGATGTGGTGATCTCCGAAATAGCTGCTATAACTTCTACCGCTTAGACTTTGTTGCTTTTTCAATTTTTCCTAATAAACAATCGTGGTACAAAGCTCAATAAAAATATTAAAAATAAAATGTTAATAAGCCACAATAACATTGACGAATACATAGCTTAGGAAGACCCTGCCTGAAACTATACAATAAAGCAAATAAGCGAATGGATGTATAGAACTGCCAGCAACCACGCTGTCGAGTTTAAATAGCGACAAATCAGCTGCACTTGATAGTAGTTGGTTGAATAAGGAAAATGAATTAGCAACAAGAGTTTACGGGATGTACATAGCTCAGTGGTTAACGCTTCTGACTTTGAACATCGAATTCGCAGGTTCGATNGCTCAATAAAAATATTAAAAATAAAATGTTAATAAGCCACAATAACATTGACGAATACATAGCTTAGGAAGACCCTGCCTGAAACTATACAATAAAGCAAATAAGCGAATGGATGTATAGAACTGCCAGCAACCACGCTGTCGAGTTTAAATAGCGACAAATCAGCTGCACTTGATAGTAGTTGGTTGAATAAGGAAAATCAATTAGCAACAAGGGTTAACGGGGTTGTTGTAGCGGCTACAATAACCCCGCCCAGATCGGCTGATATCTCAGTCGTTATCGTCGAGTTCCACTAACGGCAGCCCAAAGAAGCGTGCAGCCTCTATGGGGTCAGTCCAT
>NW_016160741.1:48991-60039 GCF_001687245.7 Rhagoletis zephyria | reverse complement strand
ATTTGAAAATGGAGCGTGGCACCTCCCATATAAACCGAATTTTTCATACTAAGTATCTCTGGAAGTGTTTATGGTAGAGTTCTGGAACTTTATACCAGCGTGGCACTTCCCATACAAGTCGAATTTTTCTTATTGCATATCTCTAGAATTGTTCTTGGTAGAGTACTGGAACTTGGTGTGGAGATATATGAAATTAATAGTCATTGAGAAAATATGGAGCTATTGGAAAAGGGGGCGTGGCACCTACCATACAAGCCGGATTTCATACTGCATATCTCTTTAAGTGTTCATGGTACAGTACTGGAACTTCGTATGGAGATATATGAAATCAATCCCATACTCAAGGAGAAAAGTAGGCTCTTTGAAAAGAGGGCATGGCAAATGTGTATATAATTGTTCTGTAGGTATGTTTGTGAGTGAAATCTTAAATGGCTGGAGGGATTTCAAAAAAGTTGTGTGTGTGTGTTTGAGTGAGTCTCTGGATAGTTTAGTTTCACAATTTAACCCGCCAGTTGGCGCTGGAGTTGAGTTATTACTAAAAATCTTTTTTTATATTATCCGATTTGACGAATATTCAAAACATGTATTTGAAACGGTAAAGGAAGTCCAATTGCAAAAAAGAGATGTGAGGTGATGCTGAGCTCGAGTTATTACTAAAAATCGACAAGTGAGAAAAGGTGCCGTGAATGTCAGATTAAATCGACCTGTTGCACCATTGAGTACATCGAACTCTCGTGTATTTAGGGATGCAAACGATGCATCGTTATTTTTGAAACTTCGATAATATCGGTTCGAAATTCGATGTTTGCCATCGATGTTTACAATTTCCCAAAATCGATAAATAGACGATATATCGATGCCAGTTTCAGCGATGTTTTAACATCGAATTATGCTCCTAAAATTTTTTGACTGGCCATTATTTTTAATATTTATCCTTTTAAAAGGAACATTCAGAAATTCTGAGTTTGCTCTTATCTTGCGATATTAAAAATGCATACTTAGTCATTAAAAAAGGACCGGGATCCCGTTGAAATTTCAACCAAATTGGGCCTTGTAACTTTAGGCCCAGCGAACTTACGACGGCATGCATTTCTATTCTATTTATTGGGAAGAAATGGTAAATAAATAAAGGCAATAATTGAATTACAGAGAGTTGGAATTGAAAAGTATTAAATTTTCCTAACAAATTTCGAAACATCGGAAACCATCGATATATCGACGTTTTTCTGGCGATGTATTTTAGCATCGAAGTTTATTTTTCCGATGCATCGAAACATCGATGTTACTCCCCAAAATTTGCATCACTACGTGTATTACAATTGGCCTAATGGATGTGATTTGCTAATATTATTATGCGTTAAAGCTTCATTCGGACATACCAGGGTTGATTTGTGCAGGGGTAAATCTCAAACCACTACCTGTCGAAATACCTTAAAAGCTAGTTTAATAAAAGCAATTTAATGCAGATTTATTTTTTTAATTGAATTTAATATAGAACCTGACAGAAAAAAATTATTTTTCACTTAAATTGCTTTTGTAAAACTGTATATTGTATTTCTGTTGAACAAGGATACGCATCCATTTAGAAATTGCCACCCACCAACTATAAGATAAAGTTTCTAGGGCAAATTCACTATAGATCCGGATCATTGTTGCCGCCGGGGACCTTCTTCATGGACATAAGGCTTTCGTTAGTTTATTTAAGGCGGCAAACGACCACCAAACCATAATCTTAGCCGATGAATGTGCTAATGGAAATCGTGAACTGTTGGAGAAAATGTTGGACCAAAAATCTAATTATGGGCGGGACGAAGTTCGCCGGGTCGGCTAGTTCTCTATAAAAAAAAATTGTATACAAAATTGCCGTTTTTCAAGAACCATTTTCCAAATATATGTTTTTTTATGACGAGATGGTTTATTTTGTGAGAGTGTGAGAATTAAACAAGGATTACGATGGTGTAATTTAAATCCCAAATTTACTGGTCCTCACTATGCAAATCAACTTCAAAAAGTTCAACTGTTAATAGCTAAGTTAACTTTAGGACAATCATGACCATCACATGTGTAGAAATTTTAAGCCAGTTTCTTTAGCTTTAAAACGGCGTTAAGATGAAGTGTCTACGACGAGCGTAAGAATTTGAAAGAGTACATGATTAGTCAGAATCATGAAAAAATCCAAACTTTGACAGATCATAGAAATATCCGAAGAAAAAAAGTAAAAATGTGAAGCCAATCAAAATTCTGACACCAAATTTGTTGTCCGATATGTTATATATATTTTAATATAGAATATTAGTAGTTATAGAATCTATACATATAATACGCGAAGGCATTTTTTGTGCAGCATAAAAGATCTGCACCGTGCGATTTTCAAAAATGGGGTGTCAAATTAAAGCGCTTGGACTGTAGATGTGCAAACTGGTTTAATTTTTTCGAAAGGAGTTGCCACCTGTTGAACAAATAAATTAAAATTATTTAATAATTAATACCGTCAGATCCGCACCGTTCGTTCGATTTTCAAAAGTGAGGTGTCAAATTAAAGGGCTTGGGCTGCNTAGTTTAATAAAAGCAATTTAATGCAGATTTATTTTTTTAATTGAATTTAATATAGAACCTGACAGAAAAAAATTATTTTTCACTTAAATTGCTTTTGTAAAACTGTATATTGTATTTCTGTTGAACAAGGATACGCATCCATTTAGAAATTGCCACCCACCAACTATAAGATAAAGTTTCTAGGGCAAATTCACTATAGATCCGGATCATTGTTGCCGCCGGGGACCTTCTTCATGGACATAAGGCTTTCGTTAGTTTATTTAAGGCGGCAAATGACCACCAAACCATAATCTTAGCCGATGAATGTGCTAATGGAAATCGTGAACTGTTGGAGAAAATGTTGGACCAAAAATCTAATTATGGGCGGGACGAAGTTCGCCGGGTCGGCTAGTTCTCTATAAAAAAAAATTGTATACAAAATTGCCGTTTTTCAAGAACCATTTTCCAAATATATGTTTTTTTATGACGAGATGGTTTATTTTGTGAGAGTGTGAGAATTAAACAAGGATTACGATGGTGTAATTTAAATCCCAAATTTACTGGTCCTCACTATGCAAATCAACTTCAAAAAGTTCAACTGTTAATAGCTAAGTTAACTTTAGGACAATCATGACCATCACATGTGTAGAAATTTTAAGCCAGTTTCTTTAGCTTTAAAACGGCGTTAAGATGAAGTGTCTACGACGAGCGTAAGAATTTGAAAGAGTACATGATTAGTCAGAATCATGAAAAAATCCAAACTTTGACAGATCATAGAAATATCCGAAGAAAAAAAGTAAAAATGTGAAGCCAATCAAAATTCTGACACCAAATTTGTTGTCCGATATGTTATATATATTTTAATATAGAATATTAGTAGTTATAGAATCTATACATATAATACGCGAAGGCATTTTTTGTGCAGCATAAAAGATCTGCACCGTGCGATTTTCAAAAATGGGGTGTCAAATTAAAGCGCTTGGACTGTAGATGTGCAAACTGGTTTAATTTTTTCGAAAGGAGTTGCCACCTGTTGAACAAATAAATTAAAATTATTTAATAATTAATACCGTCAGATCCGCACCGTTCGTTCGATTTTCAAAAGTGAGGTGTCAAATTAAAGGGCTTGGGCTGCAGATGTGCTTAACTTTTTCGAAAAGAGTTGCCACCTTTTAAAAAATTAAGTTCAAATTATTAAAAAGTTAAACCAATGGGAAATCTTTAGCTATCTGTACAACGATTTAGGGGTGGGAGGCGGAGGGGAATGGGCGTGGCTCCCGAAACCCCCCCTAAACGAAGGAGGATAAACGGCGCTTTATGAAAAGTCACCCCTCACCCACTTTCCCCCCTAAAGACCCCTTGGGAGCTGTTTGAAAATAGGGGAATTTTAGATTTTTTGCAAGGAAAAAACAAACTTAAACTTGCGTCCGAAGAAGGGGGGCGGAGCACCTTTTGCAGAGAACACCTTTCACGCGTTTGGGCACAGCAACCCAAAATCGTTGTACAAATTCATAAAGAGTACCCAAACCAATTATTACAAAATGGATTTCAGTCGAAATGGGTTTTAAAAGCTTTGTTTCATAACATAACTGGAGTAGGGTTGCCACCTTTTTAAAAAGTTAAAACCATTTTAAATTAAGTGAATTCGATATTAGAAATATGTATGGGCGCCAGACGGAGAGGTTTAAGTACGTAGTGGTTTGTAAATATTTTGAAGAGGGTTGCCACCTGTTTGAAAAGTCGAATTTAGTTAANAAATTAAGTGAATTCGATATTAGAAATATGTATGGGCGCCAGACGGAGAGGTTTAAGTACGTAGTGGTTTGCAAATATTTTGAAGAGGGTTGCCACCTGTTTGAAAAGTCGAATTTAGTTAACTTATACACATAAAATGTGCTAAACAAAAGAGTATTCAGAAATCTTTATTAGCAACACTTAGAATATTTTTGAGGTGCTTAAAGAGGGTTGCCACCCGTTTAAAAGTTAAATTCAAATTATTTAATAAGTTACATGAATTACTAAAATATTGGTATTAATCGAAATGGTTTTGACAACGCTTTATTTCCGAACCATATTAAGAGGGTTGCCACATTTCAAAAAATCAAATTCAACTTAATTCAATAGTTTATTAAAATACGTACCACAATGTCAGACAAAGGTTTTTTAAGTAGGGTTTAGCTACTACTTTTGANTACATTTCAAAAAATCAAATTCAACTTAATTCAATAGTTTATTAAAATACACAATGTCAGACAAAGGTTTTTTAAGTAGGGTTTAGCTACTACTTTTGAAGAAGGTTGCCACCTTTTTAAAAATTCAGGTTTAATTAACTCGAAATCGAAACAACGTTAAGAAATTTTTAGGTTAGACATTTAGAATGTTTGAATAGGGTTGACACGTGTTTAAAAAGTGGCATTCAAATTATTTAATAAGTTGGATGAAATATTAACAGGTTTTCAGTAGGCTGCCACACGTTTGAAAAATCAAATTCAACTTAATTCATCAGTGAATTGAAATACAATGTATCACAATGTTAAACGAAATAAATTTAGGAAGATTTGTTTGAAAATACTTTTAAAAAGGATTTACACCTGTTTTAGTAGTCGAAAGGGTTTTATTTAGATTAAAAATATCTTTGATCAGGCTTGCCACCTTTTCGAAAAGTCATACCGTTCTAACTAAGTATGTAGTTATATGTATTATACGGGAAGGAATTTATGTTAAGGTCATTCGATTTGCCCCGTTCTTTAAAATTTCTAATATGAAAAGGCGAAGTAAAGACCTAGGCATTTAGATATGCAATAGGTTTATATTTTTTGAAAGAAAAACTTTTTTGTCGGTACAGGGTGATTTAAAATGTGATGATATTAAAACTGACACAACGCGAGACCTCTCTTCACTCAGAAACGGCTTTTCGAATTAAGATGAAATATGACACTTGGGTCGCTTATAACTCTGACTAACATTTGGAATAGTTTCTAGATTTTTNTATGTATTATACGGGAAGGAATTTATGTTAAGGTCATTCGATTTGCCCCGTTCTTTCAAATTTCTAATATGAAAAGGCGAAGTAAAGACCTAGGCATTTAGATATGCAATAGGTTTATATTTTTTGAAAGAAAAACTTTTTTGTCGGTACAGGGTGATTTAAAATGTGATGATATTAAAACTGACACAACGCGAGACCTCTCTTCACTCAGAAACGGCTTTTCGAATTAAGATGAAATATGACACTTGGGTCGCTTATAACTCTGACTAACATTTGGAATAGTTTCTAGATTTTTGAATCAAAATGTTGGGCGTTTTAACGCCTAGCGGGTCACTAGTTGTAATATATTACTTGGTTATTTGTACCTCTCTTTCCAGTGATACCTCACTTTGTAATGAAAGCAAAAAATAGTGAAATTAAAAGTTTTGGATCCCATTTTCTCCCTCGTAACACATGAAACCTATTTTTATGTGGAACAAAATGTGCAACAAACACCCTCGGCAAAGAAAATCTTAAAAACTAACGGTAATTCTTAGCCACTTACGGCCAAATTCACAGCGCGTAGTTAACTCACAATCGGCAGCTAATTACAGGTTTTTCTACTGTACCGATTCTGAGTTAACTACGCACAGTGAATTTGGCCCTTAAAGTTGCACTTTCTTCTAATAAACTACAATGGGCTACAAAACGCATACCCAGAATTTTTCTAAAAGCTTGAACGTACGATAACGAGTTTCTTAAAGGCCTGTATGCAGCTCTCAAGAAAACGGTCAAGAAAAATTTGCCATTATTTCGTGTGTGTGTCCAAGGAATTTTGACATTTTTGATACTTCACAGCCTGTTGCTTCGCTCTTTCCGCAAGAAATAATGGAACGGGCATATATTTCTGTTGCAAGCCTGGGTTGCCTTGTGCTCTTTTTTCACAAAAAAAACTTTAGAAAACCGTAGTAGAAAGCGTATAAAATTCTTTTAAGAACTGCGTACTGCCTTAAGGAAATTTGACTCAAGAAAATTTCTTAGCCATTTCTTGTACGTCATTTTATATGCAAGTTTTGCTTTTCTTGAGAAACATGTTTAAGGAATTCAGTACTAAGATTAAAACTTTAATGTGTGCGGTTTCAGTTGTAGAATGAACTATAGTTTTATTTAAAATAAACGATAAGGACTTATTATGAAAAATATTGTGAATATTGTAGAAAAATTCAACGCTTTTCACTGTGAGGCGCCGTAGATAAGACTCTTAGTAAATCTAGACGAATCCTGAGGCCAAAAGCTTAAAGCTTAAACAGACGGCAGCGTTGATCAGGATCATCTCGTTAATTCGGAATTATATCGGGAATTAACTGCAGTTGATCCGGATTAAGTCCTAGAGTTAATTCCTAAACTTAACTCGGATCAAGCGAATATTCGATGACAACACCGACGAAAACTCAGAGAGCGTAGAAAAATTATAAAACTAGCATGGACATATACCTTTTCATCAGTAATGCAGTCACCATACTACTTCAGATAGGAATCCAATTCAAATGGAAAAAGAACTTATTTGAATTAATACGGTGACTGCATTGCCGATGACAAGGTGAATGTCCACGCTATTTAATTTTGTTTTTTCTTTGTGTTCTACGCTCCCTGAGCAAACAAATACGCAAAAAAAGCACCCAACTACTTCATCCGCGGTAGTCGAGTGGTGAGGGCTGCGTACTATAAGTCTGCAGGCCCCAGGTTCGATCCCCGATTGCAGCGATTGCCGAAAAAATTTTGTTTTTATTGTTACTTAAATTTTTTTACATTTTATTTGATTTATGTATTTAATTTTCTTTATTTTATTTTCGTTAGGTTTATTTTATTTAAAATTTTGTATTATTAGTTAAATTAAATTTTTAGAGTTTAATTTTACTATAAAAGTCAAAAACAACTAATTAAAAACAATTTTAAAAAAATATAGAAGCTAAATTGAATGATTACAAAAAAAATTAAATGCATATTCTACTGGCCGTGGGATTCGAGCCTACGACTTCGCGGCTCGTAAATCCGCATTACTACCATCTTTCAAGGCACAACTTTGATCAAATCAATTGCGGCGTTAATACGGATCATCGTTGCCGTCTGTATATCCTTTCACCTTCCTATTAGTCACAAAATTAATAAGAGCCTCTTCAGGCATGATTAAATTTAACAAGTAACAAGTAATAATTTTTAGCAAAAAAAAACCGAATTAAAAAAAATATATATATATATACATATTTCATGATCTAATGATCTAAACGGGATTAGTATGGGACCACCTCTGAGACACTACCTTCACGATGCAAAAAGAATTATCAAAATCAGTTGACGTGGTCCAAAGTTATGCGGTAACATACATAAAAAAAATATTCCGACGAACTGATAACCTCCTCCTTTTTTGGAAGTCGGCTAAAAATATATATCTTTATCTACACTTAAGAGCTTAAGATTAAACAATAGAGTACATACACACATAGTACACATTAGTATATCTACAAATAAGATTAAAAAAAACTGATGTAAAACTTACTTGAGGGCGACCATAGTGGTCGTAGCATTCCAAGGCAGGCATGAATGTGGTGGCGCCATGTCCCACGGCAGTTGAAATTGGCGCATGTTGCAAGAACATGCAAGACAATAGAACACAACCAAAAAGGTCCCATCGCTTGGCGAGGAGGCGCCATTTGTTATATCTCATTTTGGACGATCGCGAACTTTTGGACAACTCTGCTGGATATTTTGTTTCTCTTTTACACAACATTTTCACTCCAGTTTCTTTGAAAATATTTTAACACATCATACGCTGAGAAAAGAGTCAGTCAAATATATTTCCCTCAATAGAAGATTTGATAATTTTAACCAAATAGGTAATAGCCCTGTTTTCGTACGCACTATCCAGTAAAAACCAGCAAAACTTTCCTACCCGAAATCTTGCAAGAAATTAGCAAAAGAGGAGAAATTGAGAGAGCAAAAATGGCACCTGAACTTGCAAGTTTTACAGCAGGATCAATTTTATACTAGTATCCAAGCTAGTAACTATTTACCAGTAAGAAAAACAGCTGATGGCAATTCACACTAACAAAAGCATTGTTTGTGTATAGTTGCAATTGACAAAATAAACCATTTTAATTATATAATAAGATGGGAAATACTAATTTTCTTTGAAATTTGCTTCGGAAAATAACAAATTAGTCAGCTGTTCATAAAACTTGCAATTTTTTGCTGGTTGTGCGTTTTCGTACTTTCTTGAATATTACTTTCATTGGGAATAAATATTTGTTACTCTGCGAAATTTGGTTACTGGCAAGTTACAGGATATTTTTTCTGGAGAATATGAAAAATAAAATAAAAGACTTTTTAATATACCACGCTTATATAAATGGACTAAAAAGTAGAAGATAGTATATCTCAGTCCCATAGAATTTGTTTTGATAGCTTTTGATTTTGAAATTTTAGCAAAAGTTATAATGATGAATTTATGAGATTGAAAACGAAAAACGTGGAGCGCATGCAATACAAAGAATTAGATTTAACTGACAAAAGTCAAAGTACATAACATAGACCTAAAATTTCTAAGCGCAAGTACAACATTTGAGATCGATTTTAAGCGATCGTTATTCATATACGCATATATGTACATACATATATTACTTTTCATATCAATTCAAGTCTATAGGCGCTGGCCCAATGCAGGCTTCCTTTGCGCGCCTTGCTGACTTCAATTTGCTTTGATTTACTTTGAAAACTTGCTTGGCCGAATGGTGGCTTGGAACGCTGTCAAAGTAACCAGCTGTCTGGTTGAAAAGTCAATGTCTGTTCCCTTAACGTTAATAANCTGGCAAGTTACAGGATATTTTTTCTGGAGAATATGAAAACCCAACTAATATAATTATAAAATGAATAAAATAAAAGACTTTTTAATATACCACGCTTATATAAATGGACTAAAAAGTAGAAGATAGTATATCTCAGTCCCATAGAATTTGTTTTGATAGCTTTTGATTTTGAAATTTTAGCAAAAGTTATAATGATGAATTTATGAGATTGAAAACGAAAAACGTGGAGCGCATGCAATACAAAGAATTAGATTTAACTGACAAAAGTCAAAGTACATAACATAGACCTAAAATTTCTAAGCGCAAGTACAACATTTGAGATCGATTTTAAGCGATCGTTATTCATATACGCATATATGTACATACATATATTACTTTTCATATCAATTCAAGTCTATAGGCGCTGGCCCAATGCAGGCTTCCTTTGCGCGCCTTGCTGACTTCAATTTGCTTTGATTTACTTTGAAAACTTGCTTGGCCGAATGGTGGCTTGGAACGCTGTCAAAGTAACCAGCTGTCTGGTTGAAAAGTCAATGTCTGTTCCCTTAACGTTAATAATTATTTCCTAGAAAACTCTAAAAAAAGTATGAAAAACTTTCATTTTCACTTTTTATTTAAAAGAAATGATAATAATGATACATACATATCTATATCTTCATTTACTAAAAAAACTATAACTTAAAAAAAAGAAGAAAAGAGCTATAAGAAGTTTTTTCCTCTCGTGTAAAATTTGTAAATGTGGGCTTTGCAACATTTTACTATAAGATAACGGATATGTTAAATATAAATATGGAAACAATGAATAATTTTTATTTAATTTCGAATTACCTGCATTTTCTGTGACTTCTTTAAATTAAGTAAGCAAATTTTTGTTTGAATTTATGTATTTTGAAAGGAACATACCTCTTTGTCAAAATCCTACAAAACGCTTTCAAATAAAACATTTGCTTAATTCAAACTTTGAGGCCCTTAAAGCAAGTGAAGAAAAGCTGCCATTTGGCCAGCCTTTATACGTTTTAGTATATTACAAATAATTTTATACACATCTCGCACCGAAGCAAGCAAAGCAAGCCTGCATTGGGCCAGCACCTTATTACAAGCGCCCAACGCTTTTCATTTTCAATCTCATAAATTGTTTATAATGACTTTTGCTAAAATTTCAAAATCAAAAGTTATCAAAACAAATTCTATGGGACTGAGAAATATTATCTTCTACTTTTTAGTCCATTTATAAAAGCGTGGTATATTAAAAAGTTTATTTTTTATTTTATTTATTTTCTACTTTTTAGCCTTGTCTGTATACAATTTTGCAATAGATAATAAAATAATTCAACAGTATTAATAGATTGGTGCACATACATACGTACATATATGTATATAAATACATACGTATATAGAGCATATTTTTAGGCGCAATATATAACTACTTGCGGCGACGCGTCATCTACCTCTAGAGTTTTGATATGATACCAGGCGACGAGGTTGATGCCGAGACCTTTATAGGATCTTTGCAAAGCAAATGTTTTATAGCAATGAATGGTGTCTGGACACACAACATTGCAAGTTGATAAAAGCGTTGTAAAAAATTCTAGAGCTTCTGAGAAAAAAGATTGAAATTTAAGGGAAAGTTTGTTGCGCTTTTTTGCGGAATTGGTCGGTGAGGCCAAACGACTTAGTTAGGG
>NW_016160741.1:41464-43534 GCF_001687245.7 Rhagoletis zephyria | reverse complement strand
TGTGCGATGTTATATTGTGATGTGTTATGCTACATATGTTATGTTATTGAATCTAATGCTATTCTATGTTATGTTATGCTAAGTACTAAGCTAAACTCCCCTCCACTTAACCCATTCCAACAAATTTTATTTCAGCTCAACTCAACTCACATAAACTATCCTTAATTTTAGCGGTTGAATTTCAACCGCTGGGCGAACACTAGTAATAATAAAAAATCATCTGTTGAGAGAAACATATTTAGTTCACGTAACTAAACTCCTTTCCCAGTGTAGTAAGAAAGAGTTCTACAAAGAATTTATAAAATAATTATTGAGGCACATACTATGTACAGAGAATTTATAAAATAGCTAGATCGCCCTCACCCGCTTCGCTGAGTGTATGAAATTTTTGCGTACTACATTGAATAAATTTTTTTTCAAGACAACTCAATTGAAAAACAGGGGGTTTATAATTTGTCCATGTTCAAAATATTTTCAAACTAAAACTTTCTTAAACATCTCACTTTTCATACTTTTTCAACTCAATTAATATTTTAAACAGATGGAAACCCTTTCATGTAGTTTTGAAATTAAGCCCTTTTAAAATCATTTTGATTGATATTGTAATAATTCTTTTAAATTATTGAATAGTTTGAATTTAACCTTTTAAACATATGGCAACCTTTTTAGACCTCTTTCGTCTGTTACTCATATTGTGACACATATTCAAAACCATTCCGATTCATACGAATCTATACCAATATATATTTAAAAAGCCTTTTTTTTGTCTTCGCAAAGCTCGAGAACGGCCGAACCGTTTTTTTTTTAATTTCCGACACCTGATTCAGACGTCTCAAGGATTATTATAGGCTTAAAAATGTTCGATATAGAGAGGGGCGTGGAACCTCCCATAAAAACCGAATTTTTCATACCGAATGTCTCTGGAAATGTTCATGGTAGAGTACTGGAACTTGGTGTGGAGATATATGAAATCAATCTTATACTCATGGAGAAAAACGGGCTATTTGAAAAGAGGGCGTGGCGCCGTACAAACGTATCGGACGGATTTTGAACAAAGTTATTTTGTATTTTTGAGTAACGCTCTGGATAGTGTAGATTCACAAATTCACCCGCCAGTTGGCACTGGAGTTAAGTTATTACTAAAAATCAGATTGATGATCCACTTTAGCCAATATTCAAAATATGTATTGGTAACGATAAAGGCAATACTATTGCAAAAAAGAGCTGTCACGTGGCGCTGGAGTGATTACGAATAATCGCCAAGTTAGAAAAAGTGCCGTGTGAATGTCAGAATAAATAAACCTGTTGTACCATTAAGTATATCGAATTTTTTTTACCCGAGCGCACTTGTGCACAAGGGTATTATAACTTTGTTTACATAACGGTTGTTTGTAGCAGGCAAAACGCATCGAGATAGATGTAGACAAATGTATACATAAATGATCAGGATGAAAAGAGGTATCGATTAAGCGGTGACTGTCTGTCCGTCCGTCTGTGCACACGATAACTCGAGTAAAAATTAAGATATCTTAACGAAACTTGGTAGGTGTACTTCTTTCTGGCGTAGGACGGATGGTATTGAAAATGGGCAAAATCGGACATACACGCCTGCCTCCAATATAACGGTAATATTCAGAAATACAAAAACTGCGATATTTTAGTAACTACTGAAGATTATTCACTCAAAATTGATATTTACAATACTTTTAAGAGGAAAAAAAGAATATTATAAATTTTTGAAAAATGGGCGTAGCCACGCCCACTTGTGGTTACATGTGTATATCTTGGCAACCGCTGCACCGATTTCTTCCAAACTGGGCACAGTTGTTGGCCTTAGTACAGAATACCAAATGGCAAATATAAAGGTAATTTGGAGAAATGCGAAATCTTTGATAAATCAGTAAATATTAAGCAAACAACTCTTTACCGAGAAATACGTTTATGATAAAATTTTGGAAAATGGGCGTGGCACCGCCCACTTATGATCACATATATGTATCTCGGTAACCGTTCTACCAATTTGTACCAAACTCGGTATGGTTATTGTGCTTGCCACATAAAAGCAAAACG
>NW_016160741.1:39647-41441 GCF_001687245.7 Rhagoletis zephyria | reverse complement strand
TATGGTTATTGTACTTGCCACGTGTAAGCAAAACGTTGAAAATTATTGAAATCGGACTAAAATAACGGCCGAATATTGAAATCGGACTAAATTTAGAAATGCTTATAACTTCAATATTTCGAAATTTAAGGACGCTAATTTACTCAAAATTGATACACCCAGGCTTACCATNACTTGCGCCGGGTATTTAATGTTCGGCTCCGCCCGAACTTAGACTTTCTTATTTGTTTGTGTTACGATCAGGGTTCGGATTTGCCTCATTTTAGCCCCTCGCTCGCTCGTTAGTTTGCTCTGAGCTTGCGAAATTCACGAGCAACAAGCGAGGCTGTTTGCAAACGAGCACTTGTTAAGTACGAGCGCACGCGCTGATCAGCCAGCGAGCGAGTAAGCAAACGAGGGCAGCCCAAGAGTAGAGCGACAAGCAAACGAGGGCCTCATTAGCTCTGCCTCGGGAGGGCGTCGTTGCGAGCGAGGCAATCATTTGCAGCAGCAGATGAGCGAGGCACTCATTTGTAGCAGCAGACGAGCGAGGCGAGTAAACGAGCGAGGCAAATGAAGCGAACAATCGAGCGAGGCAAATGAGGCAAGCAGATAAGACAGGCAAACGGGTTGTTTGGTCAGCAAAAATGTATGGAATAAAATTTTCCTTAACTAAGAATTTCGAGTAAAGGTTTGTACGCACACGTGCAGATATGTATATACATACATATGTACACTTACGTCTCTTTTTATGCGGATCTTTTTATACCCGAGCGCACTTGTGCACAAGGGTATTATAACTTTGTTCACATAACGGTTGTTTGTAACAGGCAAAACGAATCGAGATAGATATAGACAAATGTATACATAAATGATCAGGATGAAAAAAGAAATCGATTAAGCCATGTCTGTCTGTCTGTCTGTCTGTCCGTCTGTCCGTCTGTCCGTCTGTCCGTCTGTCCGTGTACACGATAACTCGAGCAAAAATTGAGATATCTCAACGAAATTTGGTATGTAGGTTTCCCTTAATCCAAGGTAGGTTGGTATTGAAAATGGGCGAAATCGGACTTTAACCACGCCCACTTCCCATATAACGGTAATTTCCAGAAATACGAAAACTGCGATATTTTAGTAACTACTGAAGATTATTCACTCAAAATTGATATTTACAATAATTTTTAGACGAAAAATAAGAATATTATAAATTTTTGGAAAATGGGCGTAGCCACGCCCACTTATGGTTACATGTGTATATCTTGGTAACCGCTGCACCAATTTCTTCCAAACTTGGCACAGTTGTTGGCCTTCGCATAACATACCAAATGGCCGAAAATTTTTAAAATCGCACAATAACCACGCCTACTTCCCATATAACGGTAATTTTCAGAAATACGAAAACTGCGATATTTTAGTAACTACTGAAGATTATTCACTCAAAATTGATATTTACAATAATTTTTAGACGAAAAATAAGAATATTATAAATTTTTGGAAAATGGGCGTAGCCACGCCCACTTATGGTTACATGTGTATATCTTGGTAACCGCTGCACCAATTTCTTCCAAACTTGGCACAGTTGTTGGCCTTGGTACAGCATAAAAAATCGCCGAAAATTTTTAAAATCGGACAATAACCACGCCCACATCCCATATAACGGTAATTTAGAGAAATACAAAATCTTCGATAAATCAGTAAATATTAAAGCTAATTTATTCAAGATTGATGTTTACAACAATTCTTAACAAAGAAATATGTTTGTGATAAAATTTTGGAAAATGGGCGTGGCACCGCCCACTTATGATCACATATATGTAT
>NW_016160741.1:38757-39622 GCF_001687245.7 Rhagoletis zephyria | reverse complement strand
ATTTGAACCAAACTCGGTACGGTTATTGTGCTTGCCACATAAAATCAAACCGTTGAAAATTGTTGAAATCGGACTAAAATTACGGCCGCTTTTCATATAACGGTAAATTTCAGAAATGCTTGAAATTTCAATATTTCGAAATTTAAGGACACTAATTTACTTAAAATTTATACACCCCGGCTTATCATATAGCGGTAGCTTTCGGAAAGGTGGAAAACATATATTTAATACTTGCGCCGGGTATTTAATGTTCGGCTCCGCCCGAACTTTGACTTTCTTACTTGTTTAAATTAATATTTCATATCAATAGTTGCATGAAAAATTTTATTTCTTGCCCTCATTTGATTGAAAGGAAAAAAACATTTCATATAATTTTATTTATTTGCAACAGCTGGCGACCGACGCAGCGATCTTTCTTCTTTGTGTTGGCCTTAGCGTTGCCAAATTTTGGCTATGTGGACGGCTGCTTTGAAATTCAACGCCAACGCAACGCCAAAGTTGTATGTGAACCGGCCTGTATTCTTTGTTTACGCAATTTTCCCATGGCTACATATCCATACTTATGTGGCTTGAATAACAGGCCACAAATAAATTTTTTCACCAAGGATTATATTTAATTCAGGTATGCAGCACAACTGCTACAAGTCCGTCTCTTCTGGCTGATGTAAGCTTTAATGTTCCCTCACGCGTATCAAAACACTTTTGTCCCATATTTCTGAAAGCTTGTAAAACCAATTTTGAATTGCACGACCCACTCCGTTGCTTATGCCAGGATTTTAACTCTCATTCCCAATTTGAACCAAACTCGGTACGGTTATTGTGCTTGCCACATAAAATCAAACCGTTGAAAATTGTTGAAATCGGA
>NW_016160741.1:16741-38732 GCF_001687245.7 Rhagoletis zephyria | reverse complement strand
TAGCGGTAGCTTTCGGAAAGGTGGAAAACATATATTTAATACTTGCGCCGGGTATTTAATGTTCGGCTCCGCCCGAACTTTGACTTTCTTACTTGTTTAAATTAATATTTCATATCAATAGTTGCATGAAAAATTTTATTTCTTGCCCTCATTTGATTGAAAGGAAAAAAACATTTCATATAATTTTATTTATTTGCAACAGCTGGCGACCGATGCAGCGATCTTTCTTCTTTGTGTTGGCCTTAGCGTTGCCAAATTTTGGCTATGTGGACGGCTGCTTTGAAATTCAACGCCAACGCAACGCCAAAGTTGTATGTGAACCGGCCTGTATTCTTTGTTTACGCAATTTTCCCATGGCTACATATCCATACTTATGTACATATGTCCTTGAATAACAGGCCACAAATAAATTTTTTCACCAAGGATTATATTTAATTCAGGTATGCAGCACAACTGCTACAAGTCCGTCTCTTCTGGCTGATGTAAGCTTTAATGTTCCCTCACGCGTATCAAAACACTTTTGTCCCATATTTCTGAAAGCTTGTAAAACCAATTTTGAATTGCACGACCCACTCCGTTGCTTATGCCAGGATTTTAACTCTCATTCTAGCACGTTTGATATATCAGATCCGCTTTTCAGCATTAAGAAAGCGATACTCTCCTCTCTCAATAAGTGAATTATTGACATAAATACATAAAATCAGCTGATGAATTTAGTTCTGTAGCTGAACAGTTTTAGATCTCGACACTTAACAAACTCCTGCCTATCGTGACTCGGCACAAAAATTTAAAATATTGGTTCCGTACGTCATGCGGACTGCGCCCCTCGTGCGGATGGGCGGGAATGGAGGGTAAAAACCGTTGGGATATTATTATTATTAAGTAGCAAACTATTTTGGGGTGTTAACAAGTGCTTATTTGTTTTTGGTTTCTGCGGCACAAACGATTATAATATCTTCGTTATATATATAAATATCCATGTTATGTATGTACATATGTATGTATATAACTCAAACAAATATTTCATTCCATAATCTATGCTTATGTATGTAATACATCTCATTTGTTGTTTTAAATGCTGCCCACAATAATATTCACATATTTATATGCATATGTACATATGTACATACATATATTAACATACTTTCGTACATAATCTATTGATTACATTCCCACATTTTTATGCACAAAAATCCATGTGTTTTATAGTACACTCCGAGCGCTCGCTCGTCCCTCACTCGTCTTACCTAGTAGAGCGAGTATGCAGACAGCACTCGCCTCTCACTGCGAGCGAGGCAACACACAACAGCCTCGCTTGTTTAATAGGAGCGCGAGCAAACAAGCAGCGCTCGCTCGTTTGCCGAGCAAGCCAAAATTCTCGTGCCTCGCCTCATTGCTGCTACGAGTACGAGCTGCGAGCGCCTCGTTGCCTGCGAGGCATTGAGTAGGAGTTTGCTCGCTCGCTCGCTCGAACTCCGAGTTTTTGCCCACCCTGGTTACGATTGGCCCAATGGATGTGATTTGCCAGTATTGGTATGCCTTAAAGCTTCATTCGGAGACACCAGGGTTTAGCTGTGCAGGGTAAATCTTAAATCACCACCGATAAAGCAACCGCCAAAACCATCGCGCGCCTTTTACTGTAACAAATTCAAGTAAACAAAATTTATTTTGACTTAAATTGCTTTCGTGAAACTTAGTTTTAAGGTATTTCGTCTGAAATAAAGCTATGTATATTGGATTTCTGTAGAACAATTATACGCATCCATTTTGAAATTGCCACCAACTATACGACGAAGTTTCTTCGACAGATTTACTATAAAACCGGATCATTGTTGCCGCCAGGGAGTGAAGAGGAAATGTCCTTCAAATTTATTTCGTTGTGAGATTAACCGTTCTATGAAATGTTACACAATTAGAGAATTTCAAGAACTTCATCACGGATATGACAATTTTGTTAGGTTATTTAAGGCGGAAAACGACCACCCAACAATAATTTTAGCCGATGAGCGTGCCAATGGAAATCGTAAACGTGAATTGTTGATAAAAATGTTGGACCAAAAAGTTTCAATTAAAAAGAAATTATTTTGTGCGGGACGAAGTTCGCCGGGTCTGCTAGTATTATAATATTTCATTTAAACTAATTAAGTTGAATTTTTAAAAACGTGGCAACCCTTGTGAAAGACTCTAATATTATTAAAAACTTTAAAGCTACAGGTTTCTTAACAATATATTGTTTGACAACCATATTTTAATTCTTCAGATGGCTTGCGTATAATTAATTTAAATTTTACTTTTCAAACAGGTGGCAAGCCTTTTCAAAATATATTAAACTTCACCTTTTCTAAGCCTCTTGACATACATTTTTTAAATATAATTTTCAAATAAATAACTCCCTTAATTGAAGTTTAATTAGATTTTTTTAAAAGGTGGCAGCCCTCATCCATGAGTAGAGAATGATTTTATATATCTCCATACCAAGTTCCAGTAATCTACCAAAAACATTTCCTGAGAAATGCAGTATGAAAAATTCCGTTTGTATGGGAGATGCCACGCCCTCTTGCCTAATCGAATTAAATGTATCCTATATTTTAAGTTGGGCTAAATAACAGCAGTGTACAAAATTTCATGATCATCGGTTGAATAGTTAAAGCGTGAAAGAGTAGCAAACAAACAAACTCACTTTCGGATTTATAATATTAGTAAGGATAAGGATTACTGAGGCACATACTATGTATGTATGTACATAGGTTACGTTAGGTCATGGGTTACGGACGCGACACTCGTAGGAATTTAGAGTTAAATAAATCATACGAAAACTGAAGTCACTTAAAAAAAAATTGCCGCTGTGTAGCTTTTATACTAGAGGTGTCAAACTATCGATAGTCACACCATCGATAATTTTGATAGTTTTCAGAAAAACTATCAATATTCACGATAGTCCCGAAAAAAAAACAAAACTATCGATAGCACTATCGATAGCGCTATCGATAGCGCTAAATCAGTTAGGTTGCTTTGTTTTACAGGTCATAGTGAAATAAATATTATCTTATAAAAGTTATAATCATTCAAAATTAAGTAACTGCTAAGCCAAAATACTTCTCTTTTTAGAAATTCAAAAACAAACACAAGTTATACAAACAAAACAGGATTTACGATTAACATATGTATGTATTTTGGGCTAAATGCGTGCATATTTGAATATGACGTCGGCATCACACTAAAAAACAAAATTTTTAATTAAAATTAAAAAATTCAGGTATTACCAACAATAGTTCGATAGTCTTACTAAACTATCGATATTTTTGATAGTATAAGAAAAAACTATCAATGAGCATTGATAGTCTAAAAAAATTGAAACTATCGATACTATCGATAGTGCCATCGATAGTTTGACAACTCTATTTTATACCGTCCTTTGGTTGACAAAAACAGAAGTGATTTCAGAGTACATGTAAAAATAAATAAAATAAAAAACAAAAACTTTTTAAAATACACGCTTTCATAAATGGACTAAAAAGTAGAAAATAATATTTCTCAGTCCCATAGAATTTGGTTTGATAACGTTTAATTTTGAAATTTTAGCAAAAGTCTATAAACAATTTATGAGATTGAAAACGAAAAACGTGGAGCGAAAATTCTATGGGACTGAGATATATTATTTTGCAACAGATCTTAAAGTAATTTAACTTACAGTGAAAAGAGAACACTATTGCGCAAAATACACCACACAAATATTTGCGCAAATACAAATACGATTTTTATTTGATTCCTTTTTGTAAAAGTTCGTATTTGCGCAAATATTTGTGTGGTTTATTTTGTGCATATGCAAGCAAAATATTTTGTGCTCGTAGGTATGTATGTATGTACATATGTACCTCCTGGCTGCGTCCATGAATAAATACTTGGAAACGAGTCGAGTTCATAGTAGTTAGAATGAGAAACAAATTGTTGGTGAATATGAATATGAAAAAATATACAAACTTTGGCAGTTTAAAGTCCAAATATATAAATTGGAAAAAATCAAAGAAGATTTTTTACTTGACCGAAAAGAAAAGCAACGCGTAACAGCGAATTCACAGTAAACGAAAAAATTAAGTTTCATTGAATCTGAAAAAGGCTTCATTTAATTTGAAAAAGGTTTCGCTTTGTTTGAAAATGGTTTCATTTCATTTAAAAAAAGTTTAATTTAAACTGAAAATGCTATAATTTTTAATTTAATTTTTTCAGTTATTCTCTCCACCGTTTCGCGTTTTCAAAACCTTTTTTCGCCATCTGGGTACGAAATTTAAAGCTATAAGGCCGTTTGAATTCATTTACTTGAATTTGCGGTTAACATTTTTATGGAAACAGCCATATGTGTATGATAAACACACTTTTACGGTTTCCATTCCAATAAAGATTTCGAGTATAAATTGTTTGGCTGTACTGAGGTTTCTACATACTAATGTGAATATGTACGTATTTACGCATACACATCTGTACCTATATTGTTTACTTTGTACTCAGCAACTACATAGCCACTGNAAACGAAAAAATTAAGTTTCATTGAATCTGAAAAAGGCTTCATTTAATTTGAAAAAGGTTTCGCTTTGTTTGAAAATGGTTTCATTTCATTTAAAAAAAGTTTAATTTAAACTGAAAATGCTATAATTTTTAATTTAATTTTTTCAGTTATTCTCTCCACCGTTTCGCGTTTTCAAAACCTTTTTTCGCCATCTGGGTACGAAATTTAAAGCTATAAGGCCGTTTGAATTCATTTACTTGAATTTGCGGTTAACATTTTTATGGAAACAGCCATATGTGTATGATAAACACACTTTTACGGAATGTGCGAAATACGAAAACACCTAAAATATGTATACTAATACTTTCTTCTTAAGATTTCCATTCCAATAAAGATTTCGAGTATAAATTGTTTGGCTGTACTGAGGTTTCTACATACTAATGTGAATATGTACGTATTTACGCATACACATCTGTACCTATATTGTTTACTTTGTACTCAGCAACTACATAGCCACTGACTATTCGAACGCCTGGTCCATTAGTCTATCCGTTTGTTTATGCAATTTCACATTAAACTGCTTCAGTACACATATTTATACATATGAACATATATGTATGTATGTACATTAGGGTGTTCCACAACTTTTTATTTCGACACGTACGCCCTCGATATTTTATCCTTCTGGTCTAAATATTTTATCATTTTGCCCTAAAGCGGAGAAAATTATGATCTACAGAAAAGAGAGAAGTTCCAAGCATAAGAGGTAAAACAGACGAATGAACGAAGAAAATACCATAGAAATTCATCATTGATTTCATGTGTAAATTCTTATTGATTTTATTTATAGGAATACCTTTCAAAAATCACATATCGTAGAGAAAATCTTAAGTTGTTGCCAGATAAAACTTTGTGACTTTGCGTGACATTTATAACTTTGCCAGAAAAGCGCAAGACGCGAAAGGTATGCCACAATGAACGCCAAGAAACAATTTGGTATTGCTTTTTTACTTCTGAAAATTGCTGGGGATTTCATATATTTAGTTTTAAAAATATTAGCAGTGTAATTAAATTGTATGTTTCTGCAGGAAAACTTGAATTTGAACGACACAAAATAAATACTAAACCAACTGATGGTCAACGCTTTGTGAATTTTCATACATTTTATCTTATCTGTCATAGCCAATCTGTCACGTAAAGCGAAGCAAGCGTTTTATTTCGCATCAGCTTTACTGATGCATGAAAGAAATGTCTGCTTTAATTCAGGTCAAATAACCTCTTCCTCATTTTATGTAATGCCTTCTTGAATTCATTTAAAAGAGCTTTTTTCTAATTTAAATTAAAGTTCATATGAAAAGTAATTTATGTCCATTATTGAGGGTATGATTTGTCGATTGCCTGTTAAGTTAAGACTGTCCGTCAAATCAACAGGGAGTCGGTAACATCGATAATGATGTTGAAATAGAATAATTTTCGTAAGGCGACCACCGTAGACGAGTCGGTTAAGCTGCAAACTGGCATTCAGTAGGTCCCTGGTTCATTTTCTATTTTTGGCTTTTAATTAGGTAACCTAATAAAATCTAAAAGAAGAAATAGACTATGGAGGACGGTTGCGGGTGAAGTAGTCCACGCATGTGAGGAAAGCTTTTGAGCGTCAGGGAGTAGCCGAAAACCTCGAGTGGGGACTTGCGACATGTATTATAGCGCAAATTCGCCGTCGCCGAGTACCGTCATTCACTCCGGTGGGCGAGCATATAGCTGCAATCCGCATCAAAGTGATATTTTTAAATATCTCGCTTATTTGCGCCCACGCCCTGAGGCGTCCCAGAATATTAGAATAGAATATTGAGAGCTTGGAGCGCTCATAGCCTCTGCCCCGTCACGACATAAAAAAGTGCTTTACGATTTCAAAGCTAGCTAACTTGACTAGTCAAAATGCCATATATACCAAAATGTAGTTATTGTCAGATCTTCGAAAAATTAAAAACTTAATATTTCAGAAAATTTTAAAATATTTACATCGTTGTAAAGGTGATTTAACCCCCTTTCTTTTGATATTAAAACTTGTATACTTCGTATATAAAAATTTGAGAAAAACACATTTAAAGGAAAAACTACCTTTTTTTGTATAAAAAAAATATTAAAAAAATAAATTAATAACCGGTTTTTAAAAAATTCATATCGCTGTAAAGCCGATTAGACCCTCTTTCTTCTGATATGCAACAATTTAAAATAATTTTTTACCAAAGGTCCAAATTCGAACTTCGAAGGCCCATATCTCGATTTCGGAGGCTAACTTCTAAAAAGGGAGAAATCACTTTTTTACTTATGACTCAATCTCTTAAAAAAATTTGGTTTGGTCCAATACAATTTTGCCGTACAGTGTTATTTTCAAATACCGGGAATCGAAAATTGATGCGTCATTTTTCAAAAGTGCATGAAATGATTTGATGATATCGACAAATAAAAAAAACGAAAAATACGTGTGCTCTTATCTGGCGTTGCGCAGAGAGATTATCCGTTACTGGAGTATGCATGTGAATATTTAGCCTGTACACACTAGCCTTTTCGAGACCGTATGAAATGCACAACGTACAAAAATGCACCAGGCTTTTCAGACGAAGAAACCAGCTTCAAGCTACATACATATGTAATACCGAAATTTTCTCGGTCTGAAATTGCAGAGGTAAAATTCGACTCCCTTCTCTCTCCCGTCCATAAAAAGCCGACTTCAGAAAGTCGGTGTGCAGCCCAGCGTTGCCAGGTTGACGTTTTTAACGTCATTAGGACGTGTTTTGTACCCTGTTTGGACGTTTTTTGTGTAAAAAATGACGTTTTTTAACTTCCAACTAATTTTTCTTTGTTACTAAATCTTATAAGTAGAACTGATTTTGAAGTATTTTCTTAATAAATATTTACAATCTTTGTGTTTTGCTGCAGCTGCTTCCTCTAAAGGTTTTTTTTTGGATTCTTGGACTAAGGATCACTTGTTCAAAGGCTGGTTGTGTAAACACTAGAGGTTACGAGGCTTGCTGTAATGATGCAATTGCACATTAAAAGCCAAATCAGGTAGAGCCGATCTATTGTAGCAGGCACGCTCGCAAAAGCATAAAAAAAGCTGTGCAGCATAAAACGTCAGAAAAAAGTAGGCGACTTTTTTAAGACTTCATTGAAAATGCACTGAATGCAAAAAAAAAATTAGATATTAGGTCCATTCAATAACTTTTCAAGTACTTGCAGCGAGAGCGTAAAAGAAAAATAGAGAGTAAAATTGAGAGCAAGAGAAAATTTTCAGAAAAAGTTATTGAACGCAAAACTAGTAAAAACTTGCAACTTAAGCCATTTTGACACTTTCTGACGGTTAAGTTTTGGGGCGCAAGTTTCTTTTTAATTGGGTATAGTTCCCATCGTCATAAAAGTAAAAAAATATATACGGTTAAGTTTTGGCGCGCAATTTTCTTTTTAATTGGGAATAGTTCCCATCGTCATAAAAGTAAAAAAATATATACGGTTAAGTTTTGGCGCGCAATTTTCTTTTTAATTGGGAATAGTTCCCATCGTCATAAAAGTAAAAAAATATATACGGTTAAGTTTTGGCGCGCAATTTTCTTTTTAATTGGGAATAGTTCCCATCGTCATAAAAGTAAAAAAATATATACGGTTAAGTTTTGGCGCGCAATTTTCTTTTTAATTGGGAATAGTTCCCATCGTCATAAAAGTAAAAAAATATACAATAGATTTAAATTTTTTATCCATACTTTCATTCCACTAATTATGATTCATCAAATCATCCTCTTAAACAGTTTGCTCACATTTGAATTTGAAACATAACATTACTTTTGGACTCCTGTAAATTCCTGCTAGTTAGCTTCGCTCCCTGTTGCAAATATTTTGGGTTATTGAATGCATTTCCAGTAAAAACTTGCAAGTACTAGTAACAATTTTTTGATATTAAATGGACCTATTGCTACGCTCCTTCTTAGCAGAACGTAATTTAGCATTTTCGAAAACCGAGCCCCTAACAAATTTCTACAAAAAAAAAATAAAAATATTAAAAATCGACGCGATTATTTAGCCACTTTAAACTTGCACACTATTGCCCTGAAATTTAATGGGATAAAAAATCTGAATAGAAAGTTGAATATCTAGCTGAAAATTTGCAGATTGTTTATAATTTTTGCACAATTTTTGTGGATTTATATTTTGTTTGTTAATGAGCTTGGCTTTTATGGAAAAATAATAAACATTAAATAAACGAAAGAGAAACAGCCAAAATCGATGAAAATGTTGATCACTACAATGAACTTTAAATGAGCTCTGTCGAAATGATATCTTAATATACCTTACGTACATATCGTGCCTTAACCGCCAAAATAACGTAAGCGACATTTTTTTCAAAATTTTCTTTTTGATGCAGAAATGCATCTAGATGCTATAGGAATATTTCTGCATCAAAAAGAAAATTTTGAAAAAAGTGTCGCTTACGTTATTTTGGCGGTTAGGGCTCGACATGTACCTTTGTATACAATAAAAGTTTAAATAAGAACACTTTTTTGTACATTCATTTGAAAAAGCCGTTTTTGGGTAGGAAATGACGTTTTTTCAGACCAAGAGGGACGTTTTCTCATGCCGAAGACCTGGCAACACTGGTGCAGCCGGATAACACAAAAAGTTTTATAAGAGTTTTATAATGGTTTACTTGCGCTAAACTGAAGAGTAAATACTCTTTCATTTTGCTCTATAAAATAGTCTATTAAGCTCTTATAAGACCAAAAGGGCTCCAACGTGCGGAACTTCGTAGTGTAAACTGTTGATCTATAGAAAGATGTAAATTGTATGTTGTACTATAAGAATTCATAAAATTTTTAAATGTTTTATAAGGCACCTTGAGTAAGGCCCTTGGTCTGACACTGACTAAGCATTTCATGAGAAATGTCATACGAAACAGAAATATTTTAGGAAATGAAATGTCAATTCAATAACAATTTCAGGACTTTGTCTAATTTTTTTTCTGAACGTAATGAACAATAGTAACTGATTAGTTAAAGGTGCGTACTACCACTTCGTAGGACCTGGTTCGATCCGTGGCCCGAGCAACATCTAAATTAGAAAAGGTTTTTTCTAACAGCAGTCGCTGCTCGGCAGGCAAAGGCAAACCTCCGAGTGTGTTTCTGCCATGAAAAGGCTTCTAATAAGAAAACGAAAACTTTAATTTTTTGCCTTTCGAACTTGTTTTTTTTTCTCATTAAACATATGTAAAAAATGTGGCGCTACAGCCAGATTTCTATCCAAATACACTTATAAAAGCAATATGTGTATTAAAATCCAAAATAGTGTACTTGGAGAGTTTACAATGATAACTCCTTTATGAATTGAGTAAATTTATATAAAACCCTCAGTAAATCAGAAATGCTTATGGAAATTTGAAATTAATGCTAGTAATATGCTATAACATTAAAGAAAATTAAAAACGAATTTTCTCGGAAAATTTACGTGATGGAATTTTTTATTTATTTTTTTCGTAGCTTAGTGTCTAGACCTAGGGTTCGAAATTTCAGATTTTGGTATCGATACTGAGTCTCATTCTGGCATCGAGCTCATGGTATCGATACTCTAAAAGTATCAGGGAAAAAGTATCGATATTACTCAGTATCGGACTCATTGAAATACGTTCTTTGGGATGCTAAAATTATTTTATTCTTCAATCGTATATCTAGTTATTTCCTAAAATTAAAGCAATAGAAATTTAAAATATTTGATTTTTATTTCATTGCAGAGCTTACTTTCACATTAGAAGTAATTTTAACGTTAAATGTACATACACACATAATATATATATACTTCACGAATTCCAAATTTATTAAGAATTTTTGAATTTTTTTGGGTATGCATTTTTGAAGCCTATTAAATTTTAGTATAATGATGTGCAAGTTTGAATTAAAAGTCAACGGTAGTAGGCTACAGGTAAAGTTGAAGAGGTTACAAAACTGCATACCCAAAAGGTTTCTAAAAATTCTGCATTTTCTTGAACTTTGCGTAAAGCTTTATGGCCTTAATCATAAAAACTAAAAAAGGTTCATAAACCTAAAAATATAAGAAAATGGCATTTTATTAAGCTCTTTAAACCTATTTTATTTTTTATGAATAAGGCCATCCAACTTTAACTCATTTGGTTTATGTTATGCAACAGACTACTCGAAAGCAAAGAAAATTGGGTTGCCAATTGAAGAAAAATTTAAAAAGTGCATTTTCTTTAAGTTTTCGATACTACGAGTACTTTGCAAAGTATCGAGTAAAATCACCAAATAAGGTATCGAGTATTAAAGTACTCATATTTATACCCTCAGTATCGATGCTTACTCAATATCGATAGTATCGTTCGAACCCTACCTAAACCTACCGAAATTTCTAATTCTTTTTTTAAGGGAGATACCATCGCAGGCCTGTGTTATCTTCTAAAGTCTGGAATGGTATGGTTAAGGAGTATTCATGATCTATGTGCAGAGGAATCCAACTTCGAAAAGAGGAAGAGCAGTTAATCCACACAGAAAAATGTATATGTCTAATAGCGTGGGCCGAAAATCCGCTTTTTTAGAATTCTCATTGGTAATAGAAAAAATATGGTTCATTATGCTTTAAAAAAAATCTGTGTGCAATTTGGAATTTTTTGGTCAATATCCTAGGCTCGCCCTCGCAAGTCCAACAAAGTTCAATATGCTCAAAAAATAAAAATTACGACAATCTTTTATCCAGGCGGCGATATGTGTAAGCGCTATCTATTATTGTTATTATTATTATTATCATTATTCAAAAGTTTGTATTTTTGCTTGCAGGGTTGAAGCTGGTCTTCAAAATGGTGTTTTACTCATTAAATTTGATGGAGTATTATGGAATATATGGAGCTGGATTTATCGCATATACTTGTTTTTTAAGAAATAACTACATAAATCTGAAAAACGTGGCTATTTCTCGCGCATACATCGGCTTACTCTCTTTAAAAGGTGGTCTCAGTGATTGAATTTGATAAAATATTAAAGCAGATACCGTGTTTGAGGGATTTTCACACTTGTCCAGTTATTGAATACATTTCATACCCGAATCTTTGCTGCCATTTTTGATTGACTACAAAGCAACAAAGACAACAGTTAAGTCGCGATTTGAATAAAAATATTCGCATTAATAATAATAATAACAATAAAATATTTTGGACCTTACACTTTTGCTAACTTATTGGCCGAGCTTCTTTTCTGATTAGTGGCGTGTGTCGTGATATTGTCATAGAAAGGGGCGGGAGGAACATACCGTTTTACGCCGGCTCCCAATGGCGAAGCAGAAACACACTGCGGATTGCCATTGCCTGTCGAGGGGCGGCCGCTGTTTAGAAACCTGTTTCAGGGTCGGACCTTGGTTCTATGGAGTGGTAGTACGCACCTCTAATCACTCATCTTCAGCGACCGCAAATATTCGCAATTAGTTTAAAAAATGGATACATAAGTTCATACTACATACATATATATGTTCATTAGGGTGAGTTAATTTTTTCTACTACGCTCGTATACCCTACGAGGATTCTACATGTAATTCTAAATGTGCCGAAGAAACTAAGGGCATTAAATCAATTTAGAGTTTACCAAACTACGAAAATGATTTCGAAGAAAATGTGAAAGTTTTAACTGTTGCGCCCCTAGTGGAAGTTTTAAGAAAAAGATAAGTGCAGAAATGGATTCCTCATACCAAAACTCTTTCAAGCAAGTCTTTATACATATTTTAAGTGTGTACTTCTTTACGACACTACAGCAAAATGCTAAGAAACCTATTTTCGCAATTTGGCAACCTCCACAATGACTATAGACCTAGTTTGTTGGCAAATTTTCTTAGAATTACTCGTAGAATCCTTCTGTTCTAAACGAGCATAGTCGAAAAAACCTCGCATACAAATTGGCCCGCCCTAATATCCATACTTAAGTATTTATGTGTTATAAGAATTTTTGGTGTGATGACGCTATAATTTATACACATATCCATACATATGTGTGTACATACATACGTATGTAATAGATGTTATACTGTAACTAATTATGGCTGGCAATGACTTGCCGGATTAGGCTGCACAGATGTATCTGTATCGAGAATTCCAACATTATAAGACTTAATTTAGGTGGAATTAACTGAGCATTGCAATGCTAAATTGCAGTGCTGGAAACCGCTGTATAAATGTGAAAATTACAAATACTTAAGTACATGCGAATGTGATAATGGGTGTACGTATGCACATACATATGTACGTACACCCATTATCACATTCGTATGTACTACTGCATTTGAAAACATTTTTTACATTTCCGCCGCAACAGATGTGGTGATATCACCTCTACACATTCTGCTTTCATTGAGCTGATGGAACTGCAGACATATTAGGTACTTTCCCGTACGCGACCCGGGATCCCGCGGGTGCCCAAAACAGCACAGAAATCATTCCCGTACTCAACAAAATGGGTAATAGAGGGCGAAAATTGGAACGTATTGGATGATATGTGTCTTCTTCTTCCTGCCCGAAACTGCCCGGACTTTTTCTCCGGGTAAAAATTGATAAAGTGTCAAAGCGCATATCAGCTGTTTTGTGTTTACATGTGGCCTGCATTTACTTGGTGCTTTTAAGGAATACTGAATGACCTGTTGATGTATTTTAAATTTTCATATACTTAAAAACAAATTTGTGAAATAAAAATTCAATTTCCTAGTTTTTGCATTGAAGTGACAAAAACAAAAACAACGTGAATCAGCTGTTTCTCAAACTCTGGGCTCGAAATGTGGTTTTTTGCGTTCCCGTACTTCTAGATTATGTTCCACTTTTGAGAGCAAACTGTTCGCTTACATACATAGGGTTGCCAGACATACTGAGTTTATCAAGACAGTAATAATTTTGGAACTCCAGAACTGATTTTTCCCATTCCCAATTAGAGATCTATTTAAAAAAAAAAAAAANAAACCTATTTTATTTTTTATGAATAAGGCCATCCAACTTTAACTCATTTGGTTTATGTTATGCAACAGACTACTCGAAAGCAAAGAAAATTGGGTTGCCAATTGAAGAAAAATTTAAAAAGTGCATTTTCTTTAAGTTTTCGATACTACGAGTACTTTGCAAAGTATCGAGTAAAATCACCAAATAAGGTATCGAGTATTAAAGTACTCATATTTATACCCTCAGTATCGATGCTTACTCAATATCGATAGTATCGTTCGAACCCTACCTAAACCTACCGAAATTTCTAATTCTTTTTTTAAGGGAGATACCATCGCAGGCCTGTGTTATCTTCTAAAGTCTGGAATGGTATGGTTAAGGAGTATTCATGATCTATGTGCAGAGGAATCCAACTTCGAAAAGAGGAAGAGCAGTTAATCCACACAGAAAAATGTATATGTCTAATAGCGTGGGCCGAAAATCCGCTTTTTTAGAATTCTCATTGGTAATAGAAAAAATATGGTTCATTATGCTTTAAAAAAAATCTGTGTGCAATTTGGAATTTTTTGGTCAATATCCTAGGCTCGCCCTCGCAAGTCCAACAAAGTTCAATATGCTCAAAAAATAAAAATTACGACAATCTTTTATCCAGGCGGCGATATGTGTAAGCGCTAATCTATTATTGTTATTATTATTATTATCATTATTCAAAAGTTTGTATTTTTGCTTGCAGGGTTGAAGCTGGTCTTCAAAATGGTGTTTTACTCATTAAATTTGATGGAGTATTATGGAATATATGGAGCTGGATTTATCGCATATACTTGTTTTTTAAGAAATAACTACATAAATCTGAAAAACGTGGCTATTTCTCGCGCATACATCGGCTTACTCTCTTTAAAAGGTGGTCTCAGTGATTGAATTTGATAAAATATTAAAGCAGATACCGTGTTTGAGGGATTTTCACACTTGTCCAGTTATTGAATACATTTCATACCCGAATCTTTGCTGCCATTTTTGATTGACTACAAAGCAACAAAGACAACAGTTAAGTCGCGATTTGAATAAAAATATTCGCATTAATAATAATAATAACAATAAAATATTTTGGACCTTACACTTTTGCTAACTTATTGGCCGAGCTTCTTTTCTGATTAGTGGCGTGTGTCGTGATATTGTCATAGAAAGGGGCGGGAGGAACATACCGTTTTACGCCGGCTCCCAATGGCGAAGCAGAAACACACTGCGGATTGCCATTGCCTGTCGAGGGGCGGCCGCTGTTTAGAAACCTGTTTCAGGGTCGGACCTTGGTTCTATGGAGTGGTAGCACGCACCTCTAATCACTCATCTTCAGCGACCGCAAATATTCGCAATTAGTTTAAAAAATGGATACATAAGTTCATACTACATACATATATATGTTCATTAGGGTGAGTTAATTTTTTCTACTACGCTCGTATACCCTACGAGGATTCTACATGTAATTCTAAATGTGCCGAAGAAACTAAGGGCATTAAATCAATTTAGAGTTTACCAAACTACGAAAATGATTTCGAAGAAAATGTGAAAGTTTTAACTGTTGCGCCCCTAGTGGAAGTTTTAAGAAAAAGATAAGTGCAGAAATGGATTCCTCATACCAAAACTCTTTCAAGCAAGTCTTTATACATATTTTAAGTGTGTACTTCTTTACGACACTACAGCAAAATGCTAAGAAACCTATTTTCGCAATTTGGCAACCTCCACAATGACTATAGACCTAGTTTGTTGGCAAATTTTCTTAGAATTACTCGTAGAATCCTTCTGTTCTAAACGAGCATAGTCGAAAAAACCTCGCATACAAATTGGCCCGCCCTAATATCCATACTTAAGTATTTATGTGTTATAAGAATTTTTGGTGTGATGACGCTATAATTTATACACATATCCATACATATGTGTGTACATACATACGTATGTAATAGATGTTATACTGTAACTAATTATGGCTGGCAATGACTTGCCGGATTAGGCTGCACAGATGTATCTGTATCGAGAATTCCAACATTATAAGACTTAATTTAGGTGGAATTAACTGAGCATTGCAATGCTAAATTGCAGTGCTGGAAACCGCTGTATAAATGTGAAAATTACAAATACTTAAGTACATGCGAATGTGATAATGGGTGTACGTATGCACATACATATGTACGTACACCCATTATCACATTCGTATGTACTACTGCATTTGAAAACATTTTTTACATTTCCGCCGCAACAGATGTGGTGATATCACCTCTACACATTCTGCTTTCATTGAGCTGATGGAACTGCAGACATATTAGGTACTTTCCCGTACGCGACCCGGGATCCCGCGGGTGCCCAAAACAGCACAGAAATCATTCCCGTACTCAACAAAATGGGTAATAGAGGGCGAAAATTGGAACGTATTGGATGATATGTGTCTTCTTCTTCCTGCCCGAAACTGCCCGGACTTTTTCTCCGGGTAAAAATTGATAAAGTGTCAAAGCGCATATCAGCTGTTTTGTGTTTACATGTGGCCTGCATTTACTTGGTGCTTTTAAGGAATACTGAATGACCTGTTGATGTATTTTAAATTTTCATATACTTAAAAACAAATTTGTGAAATAAAAATTCAATTTCCTAGTTTTTGCATTGAAGTGACAAAAACAAAAACAACGTGAATCAGCTGTTTCTCAAACTCTGGGCTCGAAATGTGGTTTTTTGCGTTCCCGTACTTCTAGATTATGTTCCACTTTTGAGAGCAAACTGTTCGCTTACATACATAGGGTTGCCAGACATACTGAGTTTATCAAGACAGTAATAATTTTGGAACTCCAGAACTGATTTTTCCCATTCCCAATTAGAGATCTATTTAAAAAAAAAAAAAAAATATTCAGTCCCAATGTGAAATTTACATTATTCTTATCAAAAATACTAATTTAAACACCGGAATCAATATTTTAAACACAAATTAATTTATTTATTGTATTTTGTTTTATTCCTTTGTTTACTATTTTTTCAAACCTTCCTTTTATTTGCTTTTTATTTCGATTATAAAAATCAGCGTTATAGTTATTTTATTACTCTCGCTTGAGAGTGTAATTTTGAAATTTTACAGTTCTAAAGGTTTTGGTCTGAAAATCGCTGGAACAACTATTTTGAGTAATTATTTAATTTTGTAGGTTTTCGATAACAGCTCTATCACTTTCTTTGGTGTTTTAATTCAAAAATGCTTAATTATAAAGAAAATATCAACATTATTGTTGGATACTTTTGGTGGATTATGGCTACATCTGATGACGTAAATGCAAGTAACAATTTTGTAAATTTTTCACATAGGAATAATGACAATGGAGTGCAATGGGGTATAGTCGTTGTGCTGGGTATGCAGTTACAGTTGCACGGCAGTACTCAATCCCAACTCTTGCGTCTTCGTTCGCGCACTCTGGGCAACGTGAGCAACCCATGTGCGAGATGCGGTAACCAATCCGAGCGGAGCCTTGGGTCACGGCAGAAAGAGATGGAGCTTCAGTGGGGCCACTCCGACTTATTCGGTTTAAGGGCTCATTGAAGTCTGCAGGGTCTGTTCACCAGTAGGTGCGGCTGCAAGCGGGTGTCTGTCTTGGAGCAAGCGGCTCGCTATATAAACGTGTATTTGGTTGCGAAACCACCCCCGTCCCAGCAATGGGTTGAGCGCTGGGTTTGGGACCCGTCACGTAAAAACCCCTTCCAGTGAAGAAGCGAAGCAATGCCTCGAATGAGACCCCCCTTATGATGACGACCCCGGCAAACGTTTAAAGGACTACGATTTGAGGGCATGCACCTGGAATGTCCGGACCCTTAATGGGGGAGGTGTCTCTGCCCGGCTGGTTGATGTCCTCGTAAGGGTAAAAGCACACATCCAAGCTATCCAAGAAATGCGTTGGACGGGGCAAGGCATTGTTTGCCATGTAAAGGAGCGCAAATTCGGTGTTGGACTTGTGGTGGAAGAGAGACTCCGTCGCCGAGTACTTTCGTCGAAAAGCTGCAATCACAACCAGCGTTGCCACAGACAATTTTTTTTCCTACCAAAGTTTCCTATTATAACCAATCAAAACCTACCAAAATTTTTTTGCGTTTTAATATTTTTTCTTGGCGTCAAATTTATTAAAACATAGCTAACATAACATTTAGTAAAACTAAAACACAGCTAGTAAAATAAAGACATATTAACTGCGTATAACGATTCATGTTACTGTACTTATCATCGAACTTATCCAAATGTATGTCTCTTTACACATACATACATATCGTCACAAGATACGAATAAAGACGCGAGCTCAAAAGTTTCCAGCGAAAAAAAAACGCGTAAAAAAAATCTCGGCGAAGAAATAGTCTTAACATAGTGACGACAAGAGAGATGCAAAAACTTATGTTCGCGGCCAACTGTTTATGTTTGCCAGTGTAACAGTATACGAATTCCCCAAAGAGTTTTTTCCAGAATGATGTTGCATCCATGTTTACACGTCTTTTTTCAAAAATTTTTTCACCCGTCCTTTTTCGTCGTTAAAACACCCGAGTGTCTTTATTCGTGTCTAGTTATTACGTCGGAGATACCCACGCTGTGATATATTGTGGTAAATCCTAATTGTAATCACTCCAACCTTAGGCTATTGAAAAAGCTCAGCACTTTGGATAATGCCATGCTCCAAATTTTAGATGGGGAAGACAATCGTTTTCCAAGGTGTATCAATCTACGATTCATGCTTTGTGAACAGGCACATAGAATATACTCTGGGATTTCCTCCGCCAGCCCACAAAACCTACAGTCCGTCTCTACAGAAAGACCCATTTAATTCAAATGGTACGTTAACTTGCAGTGTGCTGTCAGGTGGCCAGTAAGAGTTCTAAGTTCAAGGTGTTCCTCCTGGAAATAGTTATGAATCTCTTTGATTATCTAATTTTCTTTGAATTATGCCAATGTGCAGCAATTTGAGATTATTCCCAGTTATCTCCTAAGTAGATCTGCAGTGTATCATTTGGATGTACCACAGAAAGCCTCGGGACCATACAAACGCATTTGGGCTCCACGCTTTTCGAGACAGTCACCCGTTTCGTCGCCTTTAAGCCCTTCAAGTCCCTGAACCCTTCAAAGTGTTACGCTTTTGTGGGCTCCCAGATGGTTCAAGTCTTCACAAGCCTTGATGCCGTTTTAATAGACTATAAGGCCTTTATCGCTGCCTGAATATCCGATATAATATTTATTCTGGCCTCATTTGCCTTCTAAGACGTCATTTGCGAACACAGACTTGGATTGCGAAGACTCCGCCTGGAATATGATTGGTTACAAGTCCATTGGCAGAGTTTTCTGGAATCTTGGTCCAAGTACGCCATAAATTATATCAATACCTAAAGGTGTAAAGGTGCACAAGTCTATTTTTTGCAAAGTTTAGTTATTCTTGCAAAATGGCAGGTAATACAAAACTACATCAATTTTTCGTCTCTCCTGAAGAATTTCAAATAATGGGCTTGGCACATGTTCACCCTTGTGACGATATATGGATGTTCTTATTGTATATTGGCAATAATAAGGCTATAAGTTTGTACTCAGGAATCAGGTATATTTACATGTTTGCCGCCGCCGTTATACGAACGCATACATACTTTCTATACATATTTTCTATTTTTCGCAAATAACTATTATTCATTGTCCCGAAACCTTCCAAAATCCAATCAAGCCTACCAACCTACCAAAGGGAAAAAAACCTACCTGTTTTGGTAGGAAAAGCCCATGTGTGGCAACATTGCTCTCAGAGAGCACTCTTCAACAAACCGACATATGCGAGCAGTGGAACCACATCTCCCGCTCATTAAGTACCGCCGCCGAAGAAGTAGTCGGATTTCAGCGAGCCCGAAAGAACAACTGGTACGATGAGGAGTGGCAGGAAGCTGCAGAGAAAAAAGATGGCAAGCTGCGAACGGGCGCAACCCGCGCTATGTGGGACCGCTATAAGGAACTGAAGAGGGAAGCGAGACGTATTTGCCGCAACAAGAAGAGAGAGGCCGAAATACGTTAGTGCGAAGAGCTTGAAATCCTGGCCCACAGGAAGAATGCCCGAAAGCTTTACCAGCGAGTTAGGCGACTTACGGAAGGATTCAAGATCAGGGCGTACTCCTGTAAGAACCACAATAGCGACCTAGTTACCGATGTTCCGAACTAACTTAAGGGAACACCATAGACCAGGTATTCACAATACGCCAAATCTTGGAAAAGACCCGCGAGAAAAGGATCGACACTCACCATCTATTTGTCGACTTTAAAGCCGCTTAAACTACGTGTCAGTCAATGGCGGACCTAATACCCTGAATAAACTCTTATTAGTACTTGTTAAATTTGTTAACTTTGGTGGTTTTCTGGCGGTATATATGTAACTAATTTTATAGAGAAATTTTGGTTTAATTACTTTTGGTGGACCTTTAAAAAATACCAAACACGTTCATATTGCAGACAAAATTTTGTTCGATGTTCGATGCGACGCACATAGGGGTATTTGACCAATTTATGCGGCCGAAATTATTTTTATGAAAATTTTAACTCAAAATGTTTACAAAATACGTGTTGCGACATTTAAAATTGTAAACGTTTAAAATCAAGTAAATAAACTGGCAACCCACATCAAAAATATTTCTGGATTAAAGTTCTTAAAAACATCGTTCATTTGATATCCACGTTAATAGTTTTAGTTAAATTTTGTAGAATCGAAAATAAGTGGCACCCTTAAACCAATATCTTAAGGGATAACACTGCATAGAAAAAGAATTGTTTAGTACGCATGAATGTTAATATTGTATTTTATTTTTAAACAATAGACTAAATAAATATAAGATGGAAAAGGTTAAAAATATCTCTGAATTAGTGATTTTTAAAATAGTTTCACTTCACCCAATATGAGGTTTTTTTAACAACGTTTTTTAAACAAATTAACAACACGGCACTTTGGCAGCCCGGTGCGAGCGAATGAAAACAAATAGGGACTAAAAAATAACGGTATCTAGGCTATCATCTTCGCCCTGTGTTCAGTTATAAAAGAATAAAAGTGCGATTGTAAAATTGGACTCTTGGCCGCTTAAATTAGGCGAATACCCCTCTGTGCGACGTAGCGTGCACCATTTTCTCCGTGACTTTGAGTAGATTATGGAGTCGTCGGGCGCTGACGAAAGATTTCGGTTGCTCGCCTCCAACGCTTAATGACTGGGAACGGCGGAGGAATTCTTATCCACAACAGCAGCATCAAATTACGAGTAAAGCCTGATATACAGCTCAATGCGAGCGTGAGAGTGAGCTTTTTATTTTGACCAATATCGTCGTTATTACTCAACTTTTTGCTATAGTTGAGACATGAAAAGATAGAGAATTAAAATATCTTTCAGAATTATACAATAAAAACTAATTTAAAATGCCCAATCCCACTAAGAACCCTGTCTGTTAACTAATGCGTTATATACGCCTAGTACTACAAAAAGTTTGTGTAAGAAATTAAAAAACTTTCCATCATTTTACATAGGCCTCCTGGAGAAATTTAACCATATATATAATACACATACGTTTATAAAAAAACATGTACACTCAAGTACACAATCCATTGACAAAAACGGTACTAGACTGTCTCGCTTTGATTTCGGAATGCTTACACATTGAGAAGTTAGCTTACTGCCAATATAGAAGTATTACATACATGAATCTAACGCATAATCGTTTCAAGTGTGAGTAGTTTTCTCTTTCTTTCGCTATAGCGAAAGATGTCTGGTGAGGAAATGTGGTGATTTCCGAAATAGCTATCACTTGTAACATTTTTTGAAATTATCGTTGCTTTTCCAAATAAGTTTTCATTAAAAAACGGCCTCTAGCTCAATAAAAATTCTTGAAAATTTTTAATTTTTAAAGTTTTTATAAGCAAATATATTTTAAAGTAATCTTATTTTCAACACTCATTTTCTCTTAAAGTATTTGACGAAAGTTGATGAAATTTTTTTTGTAAGCGTAGTGATATTAGAGCTTTAAATAAAAATATTTTTATAATTTAGAAACAAAAAATTTAATTTAAACATTATAAATATATAAGTTGCATTAAAAATATGTTCTCAATGAGTATTTGCCATTTCGTTTATATTTTCGAAAACTGCATTTTCTTAGGAAAATATTTGTAATAAAACAAGTAAGAAAGTCTAAGTTCGGGCGGAGCCGAACATTAAATACCCGGCGCAAGTATTAAATATATGTTTTTCACCTTTCCGAAAGCTACCGCTACATGGTAAACCGGGGTGTATCCATTTCGAGTAAATTAGCGTCCTTAAATTTCGAAATATTGAAGTTTCAAGCATTTCTGAAATTTACTGTTATATGGAAAGGGGTCGTAATTTTAGTTCGATTTCAATAATTTTCAACGTTTTGCTTCTATGTGGCAAGCACAATAACCACACCGGGTTTGGTACAAATTGGTAGAACGGTTACCGAGATACATATATGTGATCATATGTGGGCGGTG
>NW_016160741.1:4745-11772 GCF_001687245.7 Rhagoletis zephyria | reverse complement strand
TTAAAATAAGACTACTATGAGATTGATGTAAACATCCAATTTAAAAATAGCTTATGTTTTCATCAGTTGAATATGCTTCATATGCATATACAAATAAACATATTGCACAAAAGCTTATACTTCTATTTCACACCAAAGCTATACTGTTTTCAAGTAAATTTGCAAAGAAGCAACACGGTGACCCTCCTAAGAGAGCGGTGCGAGAGAGACAACTGTCAGTTTATCGAACCTTGTATTATTGAATCATGGAGTATATCAATGCCATATTTGAAATCAAATGAGTACACTGCATATTGATTTCAAAACTAACTATGAATCTCACTGTTTGTATGGTGTTTCTCACTAACCTTATAGAGTTCACAGCAATGAGTTCATACTGTTTAGATGGAAGTGAGTCAACTCATGCTGTTGTCTGATAAATACCCACTCATGCTTACGAAGTAATACCGAAGTACTGCACATTAAAACTGGTACATCTGGAGAAAAAACAATCGAATCGCAACAAACGAAATTAAATTTTAAAGGGGAAGAGTAATACTTAATGATACCCTAAGTAGAAATGAGCGAAAAAATTTGTTGTTTTATAATATAACTCCAAATATTGCGAGAAAACCGTGTTTTTACACTTAGAGGTTAGGATATCTCAAAATTCTGACATGGTAGAGAAATTCTGCAGCCAGTTTTGGATTCAGCACCGAAAAATCTACAAAAACCGATGCACTCAGGTGGCAAAAAGAGGTAAAATTTTTCGAACTGTGTAATCAATCAATAATCAAGAAAATAAAGAAATAAATACTTAATTTATCTGCGTGCTAGCATTTTCAACGCGAATACAATTTTACAAGAACGCAAGAACGTGGGTTTGCAACTTCATCTTTTTATCAATCATGGTTTGCATTTTAATGCATTTAAATTTGTAGATTCTTGTAAATTCAGAAATTTTAGTTTAAAAAAAAGCACTAAAAAGGGCACTAGGCACTAAACCATTTTGTTTGGCGTTTTAATTTTCAAAAAGCACTAAATCTAGTGCTTAAAGCACTAAGTTGGCAACTATGATAACACGTGTCTCATGATTTGGACCAACAAACAATGTATTTGAGTTTGGTCGAAATTAAAAATCATGCTCGTACCTGACCGGTTGTCTGGAAATGGAAAGCATCAAGTACATACACAAACATGTACATACGTACAAATATATATACAACCATTCAAACATATGTACATACATGAAAACATTGCTGTCCATACCCTGCAGTACGGGGGAGTGACTACAGGACTGCTGAATCGGTAGCTACCTAATAAACACCGTCAATTACCGACCGACTACTTGCAGTGTATTTCATCGATTACTTTTACAAGGCAATGTCCTAGGCGGTAGTCACCATCGGCTCTCTCTGCACTACCGGGAGTTACTAAAGTAGTCATTTGCGTGATTTATGGGCGCCCTCTGTCGTAGTTTTTCGCTATTCTGCTTACGACTGGTTCGACTCTGCACTACCATGTGCACTACCACGGGTTAATAGAGTAGCTACTTACCTAGGAGTCGGTGCAGTAGCGGTTCAAAAGTAGCGATTGACTCCAGCAGTACTGGAGGGTAAGTACATACATATGCCCATCAGTACATCAACGAAGTCCGTTTGCTTCATCATAAATATATCCATACAAACATATATTTATATGTATGTACGAATGTATGCAGTTACGCAAAGCACGCTTGCATCATTTATATATATATATTGCTTGGTAGCGGCAGAGCTGAAATGCGCAATGAGTTCGTTCATACATACCCAGCAAGAACGACCTAACACATTATCCAATACACTTACAAAATTGTCAATAAAAACCAACACATTTGCATATTAGCCATATAGAATAATATAATAGCGAATTCCATGTAAAAGAAAGAAAAAACTGCTCACACGTGAAATGATTATGCGTTAGATTTCTCCAGGAGGCCTATGTAAAATGATGGAAAGTTTTTGAATTTCTCACACAAACTTTTTGTAGTACTAGGCGTAAATAATGCATTAGGGTTCTTACTGGGTACATATATATGTATGAATACATATATATATGTATACATACATACGTGCATTCAAACATACATATATACAAATGTAGGTACTTGTACCCGTTATGCGTCGCTTTATTTCTTTTTTCCCTTCCCTATACTACCAATATCTTCCTTCTCACTCATGTAACGTTTTTAGTTTTAAGCATTTCACTCTCCATTTTTGCGATACCGCCACCCAAGAAGTTTCACTTAAAAAAAAAATTTGATAGATCATTTTTCGCAGCGCGCACGCATTGTCAACCATGCACGCGCACTGCCTATGCGCGCAACGTGTTTACTAGAAAGCGCGTACAAGAGCAACTAACAATTGGTTCATATTTCCGCCCATGATTCAATAATACAAGGTTCGATAAACTGACAGTTGTCTCTCTCGCACCGCTCCCTTAGGAGGGTCACCGTGTTGCTTCTTTGCAAATTTACGTGAAAACAGTATAGCTTTGGTGTGAAATAGAAGTATAAGCTTTTGTGCAATATGTTTATTTGTATATGCATATGAAGCATATTCAACTGATGAAAACATAAACTATTTTTAAATTGGATGTTTACATCAATCTCATAGTAGTCTTATTTTAAGTTTGAATCATTTTGCAGTTTTTATACAGTTAAATAGCACATAAATTACGTAATTCACGTAGATATATCAATATTACGTTCAACATTTCGTTTAAAATGCCAGATTTCCTGCAAATACTTTAGAATTTACTAAAGGAATTTCACTACAACTTGCCTACTTTTCGTACTTTTCTGCTACCATTTTCGCACCAAGAGATTTCATTCTTCCCCTTTCTCCGTCCTTCGTAAATGCAACCTTTTGTAAGGGAGTGTCAAACCGCAGCTGTCAATAATTATCTAACCTTGTATTAGTGAATCATGATTTCCGCCTTTTAACGTAACCTCATATGATAATGAAGGCATTTATGGTATTTTAAGGCATTTTTAGGTTAAGCTTGGTGTGTGTACAAAATAATCTGATCAAATCCATTTTTTTGGAGTTCACAAGCAACTGTGTATGGTTCTAGCGCTATCAGTCAACCATAAGTATGTAAATTTTATGTCTAATAATTTTTTAATTTACAAAAAATAAATGCGGTCTATTACTAAAAAATTTATTGCACCAACGTGCTGCTACATATTATAGTAAAAGAAAACTTAAGGGGCGTGCCTCGGGCTATTACCGTCTCGATTCTGGTAATGCATTTTAAGGTGCACCTCAACTTTTTTTGAAATGTGAGTTAAGCTATATATAATATAATAACTAGATACATTTACATAACTACGTATATAAATAAATATTTATTTAATCTCTGTATACGTATGTGTATAAAGAAGAATATCAAATAAATTTGTGAAACAGAAAACAACACATAAATATTTTTGCAATGCACGCGTTTAAAAATATTTCATTTATTTCAAAAAACATTAGTACAATAAGACTCAGTCTTTTTTAGTACAACAGGTTCATACAAATTACAAATTGCAACAATAGAATATTAAATGTAACAACAAATATCGAGACTAATCTAGATAAATATTACAAATACAGATTGGTTCATCAATTTGAAGAGAAGTGGGTATACAGAATAGCTTTAAAGTTGCTCTAACATTAATTGGAATGGAGTTCCAGATTCGTATAGCGTTAATGAAAAACAGTCTTGTGGAATTGTTAAATTTGTATAGAGGTAAGATTAAGTCGTACGATCGCTCCGACTTAGGAAAGATAAGTTTTTCATATAAGTAATAAGGTATCTTTGTATTCATAAGTCGGAAAAGGAAAATGCAGTTTCTGGCCTTTACGTAGTCGGAGATTTCACACCCCAGCAAGGAAGACCTCCAGGCAGATATATGGTCAAATTTACGAATACCAAATACGTACCGAGTGACATGATTAAATAAAATGTCAATTTTATGGGCAGAGGCGGAATCAAGTTTGCTGTATACCAACTCTTAGTACGTTATTATAGGTACAATTAACTGACGTGCTAGCATTCGTCTAGTGGCAACTGGAGTGAATGATGCCGAATGCCTCAGATTTCTAAGTATTCTATATACTTTGCTCACTACAGAGTTAATATGATCACAACAGCTAAGGTTAGAGTTGATAACAAACCCAAGTTAGTTATTTTGGTAACCAGTTTTAAGGATTGATTATTTAAATATAGCGAAGGGATACTGTCGATATTAAATTTCTTCTTGTAGACTGTTAATACATAAGACTTGGAGGGATTGAGACAAAGTCCGTTCTTAGTAGCCCAACGTAAAACAGAATCTAAGTCTTTGTTTAAATTTATGGCAATAACATCCTTATTTTCGAAGCGGCCGGAAAAATAAAGTTGAATGTCATCAGCATACGCATGCATGCTGGCATACCTGCAGGTCTGAAAAATATCATTTATAAATACACTAAATAATAAAGGACCCAAAATGGACCCTTGTGGAACGCCCTGCATCAAAGGCTTAGCGTGCGATACTGTCGGCCCAACTTGTTAGGATTATCCTTGACTGGTTGACGGATTTCCCAAAATCCTTTCGGTTCGTATCTCTGGATTGCTAAATAAACGCTCAAGATAACCGAGTTGCAGTACAATTAACTTTATTGTACAACAAACAATTTACAATACTCGATAATGCAATAAAAACATTTTACAAAACTCGTTAAAGCAATTACAACGCTTTACAAAACTTGCTAACACAATTTATATCTGTTTCACAACTTGCTTGTAGCTTGCGATTTTCGCAAAGAAAAGCCTTGAATGTCATAAATGAGCGCTCGACGTAAGTTGATACAAGTGGAGCCCAATTTAAATATGGAACGTTTGAAACGTTCATATTATCAGGAATAAGGGCGTTTTCCTCGCCCTTTACAATTTTATCCACATCCCTTATTGTCTCCAAGCCTACGTTAGCTGAGAAAACGGCTTTGAATTTTTCCAACACCAATTTGGCAGTCTTTCTCTCGAATACTCTAAGAGCCACCTCATCGGATGTTGTCATTGTCCATGCTTCTGCGCCATATACCAGCACGGGCATGATGAGTGACTTATATTTTATTAATTTATTTATTTATTTAGTCTACAGAAAAATGATTTTTACAGACAATTGAGATAAAAAGATTAAGATATTTAAGTATGTATGATACATTACAGAGTGAACTAATTATACATATTAACTTGTAAAGATAATATTGATATACAATAGCAATTTTGGTAGCTGGCGAGGCCTAGTCTCCAGTATACTTTTGTGTGCGGCGGGCGGCAAGACCTAGTTTCTGCTCCGCGCTGTTTACAGGCCGTTAATCATGGTCGGAAAGGCCACCTAGCTTCCGATCCATGTTCCCGTAGTCATAGAGTATAGAGTGTGGTTTTCGTACGTCGAGAGAGGACTTTACTCCTGAATTGCCTACTCATTCCAAAGTAGCACTTGTTGGCTGTAGCGATTCTGCGTTGGATTTCCATGCTGAGATTATTATAGTTGTTAATGCTGGTCCCCAAGTAAACGAAGTTCACTACTTCCTCGAAATTATAACTGTCCACAGTGACGTGGGTGCCAAGGCGCGAATGTGCTGTCTGTTTGTTTGATGACAGGAGATAATTCGTCTTGTCCTCGTTTACCACCAGACCCGTTCGCTTTGCTTCCTTATCCAGCTGGAGAAAGGTAGAACAGAATTCGCGGTTTTCGCTACCAATGATGTCGATGTCATCGGCATAAGCCATCAACTGCACGCTTGCGGTTCAGTTCTGCAGCTCTTATTATCTTCTCCAACATCAGATTAAAGAAGTCACATTAAAGGGAGTCGCCCAGTCTGAAACCCCGTTTGGTGGCGAACGGCTCGGAGAGGTCTTTCCCTGACCTTTCTTTCTGACGGAGCTGGTGGTATTGCTCAACGCCGTTTTACACAATCGTATCAGTTTGGCGAGGATGCCAAATTCAGACATAGCGGCGTTTAGGCAACTCATTTTAGTGCTGTCGAAAGCGGCTTTAAAATCAACAAATAGGTGGTGAGTGTCGATCCTTTTCTCGCGGTTTTTTTCCAAGATTTGGCGTATTGTAAATACCTGGTCTATGGTGGCTTTTCCGGGCCTAAAGCCACACTGATAAGGCCCAATCAGTTCATTGACGGTGGGCTTTCAGTATTTCACACAATACGCTCGATAAGGCCTTGTAACCTATGCTTAGAAGGCTGATCCCGCGCTAGTTGGCGCGAATGGAGGGGTCACCTTTCTTGTGGATTGGGCGGGGCACCGAAATTGCGCATATGGAAACTGTGCATTTAGACATTATTTCGGTTTCAACCGAAACTGTGCATGTATGCTTTATTTCGGTTTTTACCATATGCATTATTTCGGTTTTAAACCGAAACTGTGCATGTATGCATTACTTCGTTTTTTTCATATGCATTATTTCGCTTTTAAAACGAAAGTATGCATATGCATAATTTCGGTATTTTCTCATATGCATTATTTCGGTTTTCAACCGAAACTGTGCATATATGCATTACTTCGGGTTTTTCATAAGCATTATTTCGGTTTTCAACCGAAACTGTGCATGCATGCATTATTTCGGTTTTTGTTATATGCATTATTTCGGTTTTCAACCGAAACTGTGCATGTATGCATACCTTCGTCTTTCACATATGCATTATTTCTCGTTTTCATCCGAAACTGTGCATGTATGCTTTATTTCGGTTTTAGCCATATGCATTATTTCGGTTTTGAACTGAAATTGTGCATGCATGCATTATTTCGGTTGTTGTTATATGCATTATTTCGGTTTTCTAACGAAAGTGTGCATATGGATAATTTCGTTTTTTCTAATATGAATTATTTACTTCTACTTAGTAAGGGTTTTAATCCCTAAGCGCGGCTGAAAGCCGCCTACGCAGAGAAAAGTTCTGCGCAAAAATACGTCCGCCCTTCTTTTCCGGCAATACAGAAAGGAGAATTCTACTTAGTAAGG
>NW_016160741.1:0-4316 GCF_001687245.7 Rhagoletis zephyria | reverse complement strand
ATTCTACTTAGTAAGAGTTATAATCCCTAAGCGTGGCCGAAGGCCGCCTACGCAGAAAGAAGTTCTGCGCAAAAATACTTCCGCTCCCCTTTTCCGGCAACACAGAAAGGAGAATTCTACTTATAAGGGTTTTAATCCCTAAGCGCGGCCTGAAGGCCGCCTACGCAGAGAAAGTTCTGCCAAAAATACTTTCTCCGGCAACACAGAAAGAGAATTCTACTTAGTAAGGGTTATAATCCCTAAGCGCGGCCGAAGGCCGCCTACGCAGAAAGAAGTTCTGCGCAAAAATACTTCCGGCCCCCTTTTCCGGCAACACAGAAAGGAGAATTCTACTTAGTAAGGGTTATAATCCCTAAGCGAGCCCGAAGGCCGCCTACTCAGAAAGAAGTTCGTTTTCATGTATGCACTATTTCGGTTTTTGTCATATGCATTACTTCGGTTTCAACGAAACTGTGCATGTATGCTTTATTCGGTTTTTACATATGCATTATTTCGGTTTTAACCGAAACTGTGCATGTATGCATTACTTCGTTTTTTCATATGCTTATTTCGTTTTAAACGAAAGTGTGCATATGCATAATTTCGGGTTTTTCTATGCATTATTTCGGTTTTCAACCGAAACTGTGCATATATGCATTATTTCGGTTTTTTTCATATGCATTATTTCGGTTTTCAAACGAAAGAGTGCATATGCATAATTTCGGTTTTTCTAATATGCATTATTGCGGTTTTCAACCGAAACTGTGCATATATGCATTATTTCGGTTTTTTTCATATGCATTATTTCGGTTTTTTTTATATGCATTATTTCGGTTTTTTTCATATGCATTATTTCGTATGCACAGTTTCCATATGCACAATTTCAGGGTGCCGATTGGGCAGAGCACACTTAAATTCCAGTCGTCGGGCATGCGTTCATCTGACCATATTCTGCATAAGAGTTGATGCATGCACCTTATCAACTCCTCGCCACCGTACTTGAATAGCTCAGCTGGGAGGCTGTCAGCTCCAGCAGCTTTGTTGTTTTTCAGCCGCGTTATTACTATTCGTACCTCGTCATAATCAGGCGGAGGAACATTGATTACGTCATCATCGACTGGGGGCTCGGGTTTTTCTTCTCGGTTATTCTTTCGGGCTCGCTGAAATCCGTGTACTTCTTCGGCGGCGGTACTTAATGAGCGGTACTTGGAGTGTACGTACGTCCAAAACAGTTGAAGCATGCCTTCCGTCTGACACAACATGATCGATTTGGTTTCTCGTTTTTCGATCCGGAGGCAGCCATGTGGCTTGATGAATTTGGCAACAAACCAAATTGCCCATATCCTCTGTGACCGAATAGGTTGTGTTTCCGCTGCAGGGGAGTGTGCTACGACTACCGCCCATGCCCGAACCCGGCAAAAGTCCTCAAACCTCGGACTGAGGTGGCTGCCGTAGCCGTTGCTGATGCTTTTGGTGCACCAGTATACCTGTTGCAAATACAATGATCTTTGCGGACATATATTGAAGTTTTGAATAAAATACCTCGTTGTATTAACTGTTTATTTCTAACTAATAATATTGAACTGAATGTAATAAATACCAGACGAATGCGTAGTTATGCCAGGGCTGGCACTATCTGTATACCCGGATATCCGGATGTCAGCTCGGATATTCGGGAGTATGGATAATATCCAGATATCCGCATAATATCCGGTCTCTTTTATTATCAGGATACCCGGTTAATATCCAGATATTCGAATATCCAGATTATTCTTTCAGGGCTGGAGCGCTTCGGTTCATTCGTACGATATGACCAAATCAGTGTAGTCGCTATATTTTAATTCCCCATACAATGCCTATATCGTTTCAAAAGCCCATAGATCTCATCGTTCCATCGTGCGCGGTTTTCACCATTCGGGGTTTCGACATAATTTCCGCCGAACCTTACATAAGTTCCATGGAAGTTATGTCGTGAAATTACTACCATCGATCCATTTATGGTCCATGAAAGTTAAGTCTGACATAACTTCCACAGATCTGATACATGGATGTTATATCAGACGTAAGTTCCATGATAATTGAATATTAAGATGAACTCAAATTAAAAAAAAAAAAAAATTTCTTAAATTTTTATGTCAAAGCAGGAATTCCGCCGCAAAAAAAGGCATTTTCGTTTAAAACTTTTTGAAAAAATTGTCAATATTCTGACATCGATAAGGCCTCCAAGTTATTGTTAGAGGACCAAATAAATATCGAGTAATTTTTATTGAAATTGGCTTTAGAGATGGTAATCGAAAAAACTTCATTAGAAAATGATGAATAAGACGAATTTGACATTGAATTTGAGGACGAATTGGGTTATAACTTGATCGGCTTTCCTAAGGAAAATTCGAACGCAAACACTTCTGATGAGCCTCTAGGAGTTCCAAATTCTGGCAATTTCAAAATCTGTATAAACAGTAAAATAAAATCGTGCGAAATCGTGTTTATTCCCTGTGGTCATGTAATATTATGCGAATTCTGTCACAATCCTCCATAGATTGAAAATCGCTGTGAATGTAAAGTAAATGGTCAAAGTGTTGTTCGAATTATATTATAATTTATCCTTATTGTTATTAATATACACATATGTAGTTAAAGTCTTATTAATGAAATAAATTAATAAATTTCTGAGTTGGTGTTGGTTGATTTTTCCGACCGGGTAGTAAGATCATTTATTGTGGATCGAATTTCCGTCATCCCTTGTCAAGCGTGGTTTGCAGACAAATCGGTTTCGAAGTTGTGCCATCTTCTGTGTAATTTTTCGTTCTAATAAATTTCCGTGCTTGAACTGACCGTAATTAAACTTTGTTCCTAAATAATAGTACCCAGCGGTGCACTGCTAAATGGGGTCCATCCACAATATGCATTGCGTAATTCATAAAAACAATTGATTAAAACGCCGCTGACCAATTTAAAACTGTAATGCACATTGTAGGCAATCTGCTTACAATGTGGCTTACAATTTATAACCGAAAGCAATTGTAATGAACGCCCGAAGAGTATTGGGTCATATCACACTTTCCGATTACAAACAAAACCAGTATGTAAAGGACGCTAACCACAAAGCGGCCATGCTTATGGCAAAGTAATCTGAGTTGTAATCGATTCACTTATATATACCGCGTTCGAAGTGTTGAAGAAGTGTTCGACTACGTAATGCGCATTTGCGCTGCTCACTGGATGGCGCTTTGCCTCTCTGTCGATTTAATTATTGTGGAAGTTTTCGTGAACATTTTCTGGAAGTTATGTCCTTCGTGGAGGTTAAGTCTGAAATTTATGTCAGTAACCCGATTTTGGTACGACGAGAGAGGGCATTACTTCTCAGTCCAAAGGAGTACTTTCAAACTTACAACTGCCAAAAGTGACGTCGGTGCAGAGATGCTTATAATCTAACTAGCTTATACCCGCGCTTTTATACAAATATGAAAAATAATTTAATGGTGTTAGATTTTATTCCTGTGCCCATTTCGTTATAGCTCGTTATTTTTTAAGCGAGTTAAGGTATTTAGGCCGTTTAAAACTATGAAATTATAAAATCTCGTCTGCGCGCTAGGCATACCTAAGATATCAATCCCCCTAAGTTTACCTTAAAATGGTTTCAGGTATACGACGCGTGAACGTGTAACCTTCTTGGAGGTGCCACGGCGGGTTCTAATATTTCCAACTCAAATTTAGTAACCTGGCCTTGATAAAATACCACTTCTCATTACTGTAGCAAATGCCTCAAGAGAGCTTTAGATTATAAGGCCGAAACCGGCTCTCCCTTTTCCATTTAATGAAATTTATTCTGTCAGTAGGGCACTTATAAAATAAATCTCCATAACAAATTTAAAATACTTCGAGAAATTTTCTATCCTTCCAGAGATATGTATTAAGAAGTCTTTAGTATGTATGGGAGGCGACATGCATCCTTTTTTAATAAGTCACATTTTTTCCATGAGCAATTGATACATTTTGCATACACAACTCCATACCAAGTTCCAGTATTCTTCCACAAACACTTCCAGGGATATGTGGCAAGAAAAAGTAAATTTGTACTGGAAGTGCCACGCCCCTTTTTTTTATAACCCTAATCTTTGTCCATGAATTTAGAATTGATTTTACATACCCCAGTACCAAGTCCCAGTACTCTACCATGAACACCTCTAGAGATAAGCAGTATAAAACAGTAAATTTTTACGAGAGGAACCATGCCCCCTTTTCGAATAACGCAAATTTTTCTCCATGAGTATGGAATTAATTTTGTATACACATCTCGGTGCCAAGTTCCAGTCCTCTGCAATAAACACCTCCAG
>NW_016160740.1:57155-60045 GCF_001687245.7 Rhagoletis zephyria | reverse complement strand
TATTATTTTATATGAGAGTTATTTATGAAAAAAGGTTTATTCGTAAATCTTTAGTCGTTGGAAAATGTTTTATAAATAATATAATTAATATGCTTCCTATTGAACTTCATTTGCCTAGTTATCAATTTTGTGGACCTGGAACGAAACTACGGAAACTTTTAGTNGACACTGCTTGTAGAGAACATGATATATCATATTTATATAATAAAGATTTAGATAACGGACATATTGCTGATAACAAATTAATTAAGAAGGTTTGGGAAAGAGTTAAAGCGAAGGATAGCAATCTTAATGAGAAAACGAATGCTTGGTTAGTTATAAATATAAGGAAGGCAAAAACGAAATTCGGTATGGGGAACGCTTATAGTAATACTAAAAAAGTGGGAGGAAAAACTGGTTATCAGCTCTTCAATCATGGCTTAAAAAGTGCTAAACAAAATTTAACGAAAAGTGATAACTTAAAAGATGTCATAAAAATTTCACGAAAGGTTGTAAATAATATTTTCAGAGGAAAAAATCCTATAATAGAAACACCACGTGTAATATCATTACCTAAATCTGGAGGATTTCTCCCATTAGCGCCTTTATTCGTAGCAATAGGAGCACTTGGAAGTCTATCTGGCGGTACAGCAGGAATTATTAAAACAATCAATGCTATAAAAACTGGAAAGGAGCAGTTATTGGAGGCGAAACGTCATAATAATACAATGGAAGCTATTTCAATGGAAAAAGAAATATTCTTAAAGCCTTCTAAAAGGGATTCGGATTATACTTAAAGCCATATCAAAAAAACTCTTAATGAAGCTACCTAGAAGACCTCTTACTGATGTAGACTTGAAGAAGTATTCAAAATTTATTCTAAATTTTAGAGGGATATTCATGTGTGACACTTTACCACGTAAACTATTTAAGAGAGAATGTGGAATAAAAAATTTGGGTAGTTCAAATACTGGAAAACGATAATGAGGTTGATTATTTCGATAGCTTTGGAAAAGCTTATAGCCTCCTGAACATTTAATAAAGTATTTAGGAAAAACATTAAACATAACTATAATAAACAGCAAAGCTATAATTCATATAACTGCGGACATTTATGTTTAAAACTCTTATTATCAATAAATAAGTAATTATAAAACTCTCTTTTATTTCAAATTAAATTTTATTTGTTCACATCATCAACATCATCAGACCTTTCCATTCATATATATACTGGAAAAACGATAATGAGATTGATTACTTCGATGGCTTTGGAAACTTACAGCCTCCTAAGCAAATAATAAAGTATTTAGGAAAAGACATTAAATATAACTATAATAAACAACAAAGCTATAAATCATATCATTGCGGACATTTATGTTTAAAATTCTTATTATGAAAATAAATAAGTAATTATAAAACTTTCTTTTATTTCAAATTAAATTTTATTTGTTCTCATCATCAACATCAACTGGCCTTTCCATTCATATACATACACATATTAAATACTTAGCAATTAACTATGTGAACATTATTAACACACTTTTCTAGGGGTGGAGCATCTATATATGTATATACATATGTACGTATGTACGTTTGCATATAGATGTATGTATGAGAATACGTATGTATNACTATGTGAACATTATTAACACACTTTTCTAGGGGTGGAGCATCTATATATGTATATACATATGTACGTATGTACGTTTGCATATGGATGTATGTATGAGAATACGTATGTATTATGGATACCAATACACTTTACCAATTTTCAACATATAAACCACCTTGTATCGGATTTCTTGGATTTCCACCAGCGGTACATCCTGTAATCGATTCCGGTTCTGGACTCGGATTTGTCATCAGCGACATCTTACGGCTTTTATCTGGGTTCTGAACTTGGATTTCGATCGGCGACATCTTTTGGCGGAGCAGCAAAGCTTACGGCAGAGCACCAGCAAACCGTATAGCGGTTCTGGACCCGGTGCAGCAGCAAACCATATAGCGGTTCTGGACCCGGTGCAGCAGCGCTGCTATATTTATACTACTGTTACATGATTAAGTTAGAGTAACCAAATCTTGTGTTGAAAGAAAAATATTTAACAGATTTGTCTTATAAGTTTAAGTTTGACAACAGTAGACAGAAAGTTGTTGCTGCTTGAAGAAAAACATTTTATTCAAAAAATGCCGAAAAATATTGAAGACTGGTGTAAAATTTTAGCTTATAAGACAAATATGATAACTTCTGAATTACATAATACCTTACAATATTTACAATTTACAAGACCAAATATAAAATGTGCGAACCAAAACTTTTTGTGCGAATATATGGCCGCCTAACTAATGTTCCAAGTAAATGCACTTGCAGTGCGCAAAAACAATACAGAAGGGCCAAACTGAGCAAAAACACGACCGCACAAAAGGGAGATGACAAAAATCCAAGCAACCGGGATATCTCAGTAGATGGCACTACTAATCCACATAAGAAATGTGCAAGTACATATCGATGGCTGAGTGGAAGATCGACCTATCTCGGCAGCAGTGTTGCCGCGTCTCATTTTTAGTGGTAGCCAAATTCCTTTAAAAAAAGGGCTAAAAAGGAGCTAAAACAAGTCGTTGTGGCTAAAAATGGTAGCTAAAAAGTTTTACTTACATATACATATACAGGGTGTCCCAGAAGTAACGTGCCAAACTTTAGGGGAAGGTAGGTGGGGGGGTGAGGTCCCTGATAAACAAAAAATTTTCAGGTAAAAGTGTCACCGGTTTTGAAATATTTACATTTTTTCGAATTTAAAAAAAATCGTGCCTTTTCATGTGTTTTCTTTAACTGCAACTACAAACCGGGCAATACTTAGTAAATTTTTTATGTAAAATACTTCCAGATAGTTGCCTCTCCATACTCAAATGCAAT
>NW_016160740.1:19732-56787 GCF_001687245.7 Rhagoletis zephyria | reverse complement strand
TTTTTTTTCACCCGAGATAGTCAAAGTTGGGGAAGAAAATATCAAAAAGTGACAAATCCAGAAATAGTCCTAATTTTATGATGGTTCCTTAATATATTTTAACTACATTGCATTTGAGTATGGAGAGGCAACTATCTGGAAGTGTTTTACATAAAAAATTTACTAAGTATTGCCCGGTTTTTAGTTGCAGTTAAAGAAAACACATGAAAAGGCACAATTTTTTTTAAATTCGAAAAAATGTAAATATTTCAAAAACGGTGGCACTTTTACCTGAAAACTTTTTGTTTATCAGGGAGCTCACCCCCCCACCTAACTTCCCCTAAAGTTTGGCACATTACTTCTAGGACACCCTGTATAAGTATACTTACGAACATTTTCAATAAGTAATGGTATAGAAAAACAATTAACTCTGGAAAAAAGCTAATATTTTATCCAACCAAAAAACCTTTTTGTATAAAAGGGGAAATATACGACACCAGCTTGCTGGCTCCATCAAGTGATTGTACCATCAGGCTCCAAGCATATAACTTACCAGCATGCTGGTACAATATTTATTTCTTTACAAATGAGGTCGAGGAAAGATCGAAATGATTAGACCCGAAATTTCACAATTTTTTTACCATTTTCTTAAACATTATTATTTGTTTGTAATTCACAACTGCAATATCGTGAACTTAATCTTCCACAAACACGGCTTTGACTCATATAGTGCAAGAAAAGTTGAGCTAATTTCGCCACTCTCGACACCAGCATGCTGGTACAATCAAAGAATTTTCAGATAGTTTTTGAAGTCGCACCAGTGCTGGTACAATCACACCACAAGAACATAATCGCCCTGATGGGCCATTTAACAAATTAAGCATATTAAGGGCCGTAAACTTATCTATTTTAAACTATAGTTAAATCGTTAATAGATAAGTTAACAGCCCAACACTTTTACAGTATGTACATATGTATAAAAACGTAAGGAATATACAATACATCTATGTATATATATCAGTCCTTAGTGTAAATATTCATCTCTTACATAAATAAAAAAAGAGATCAAATTAAGCATATACAACTTTTTCATGCCAAGTATGAATAAATTCTCCAAAGGGCTAAAAAAAGGGCTAGGGGCAATTTTAAATTTATGTGGCCAAAAAAAGTATGTGGTAGCTAAATCTAGCCACCAAAGAACTAAAACGGCAACACTGCTCGGCAGTGATAGTGAAAACACCCTATCTCAGAAAACTTTTCAAGAGCGCCCTACTTTAGAATTTTATTGAAGAACACCCTATTTCAGAATTTTATTGAAAAACCACCTATCTCAAAATTTGGTTGAAAACGCCCTATCTCAGAATTCGGTTCAAAAACTACCTTTCTCAAACGAAAATACATTGAAAATGTGCTGATATATGGCATTTTTGCATTGGCAGTTGAGATAGGGCGTTTCTGAACCGAATTCTGAGATAGGGCGTTCTTAAATCAAATTCTGAAGTAGAGCGTTATTGAAAAATTTCCTGATAGGGCGTTTTCGAACTGGCTGCGGAGATATGTCGATCTTCCACTCAGCCATCGATACGTTATACTACTAGGGATGGTTGAAAAACACGATGGAGGTGCTGTTTAGTCGCAGCTTTGTCATGCAGAAAATCGAATTTTTATGCACGCACATTGTATATGCTCTCGATTAGCGGAACATTAAAGACGACAACCAAAACAACCTACTGCTAGGTGTAATGTCGTGAGGGGGTTCACTTTGCGCTGCTAATGCGATGCGTTAACCCATTGAGGGCTTTTGTGCCTCACAATCGTACCTCCAATTATTCATCAAAATAAATGTCGTTTAGACAAATTGCAGTTTGCAATTTTTATGCAATTAATGATTGCAATCGAAAATTAATTGCAATCAAAAACTTATTGCAATCAATTTCTTCTAAATAACTGCAAATTTCAATTTTTTGCAATCAAAATATAAGCAATCAATTTTAATTGCAATATGCGATTGCAATCCAATTTGATTGCAATTTTTTAAAGCCCTGTAGAAAACAAACTAAAAATAGCGACAAAAATAACGCAAAATCCACTTTAAAAAAACATACAAGACGCAATAGCGAGAAAAAGATCGCGGACTAACAACAAAATAAGGCAAAGTAAGCTAACAGCAACCAGGGCAGCAGCACCTGTACCTATCACCAACAATGCGTAGTGAATGTTGCCCTATGGACGGACAACTTCTGAGATACTTCGCCGACCTAAACGGGGTTAGATCGCCGAAACAACAGCCCCTGGTCGGGTGAAACCCGAGTCATTCCGGTACGTAGAACCGGCTGTCGTGGGAATGACACCACAGACCGTACCACAGCCACCACAGACCACATAACTCACACAACCGCACCACCACCCACACGCCGCCGCCAACAACTCCTGGTTCCCCCTACAATCTGCACGGTATGTCAGACCAGAATATTCCGTAATGTGACATCAGTCAAGTGCAACACCTGCCTTGGCTGGTGCCACTTTAGGGCATGTTCAGGTCTGCGTACCACGCGAGATTGGACGGGGAACTTCGAGGGCCCGTGTTGCGCTGCTCGGTCGCAGACTTCAATTGCGACGCCCCCCACCACCACCACAGGGCGGCAATCACCTCAGCAGCACACACAGCCAACGGCGGCAAGAACATACACCTCACTTACACCCCACATCACGACACGTCTCCCGAACCACATGAAGCTCCTTCAATTCAACTGTAACGGGCTACAGAGCAAGATTGAGGAGATAACCGTCTTCATGTGTCGGCATGGTATATTAATAGCTGCGGTCCAAGAGACGAAGTTGCACAGCAATTCAACTTTGTTGAATTGCGCCGGGTACAACGTGCACCGTCGAGATCGCGAGCGAGATAATGGTGGTGGCTTAGCGTTCATCACGCACCACACCGTGCAGTATCGTCTTATCGAAGCAGACATCGACCGCAGGGATACCACCCTAGAATGTCAGGGCATCGCTATCCGGTCAGGCGATGTCGAGCTCGAAATATTTAACATATACATACCCCCTGTCACCTGCTGCCCGGCAGGATATCACCCTGATATAGGTGCGCTCCTCAGAGGTGAAAACCGTATGGTAGTAGGTGACTTTAATGCGCACCACGATCTTTGGCACTCAAGCCTGTCAAACGATCGTAGGGGAACAGACTTGGCTGAGCAGATAGACGATTCGACATTCTGCACAATGAACGACGACGCACCCACCAGGATTATGGGTAACTGCAGTAGCTCGCCAGACATCACAATAGTCAGCGCTGGTCTGATAAACAGCATAACGTGGCGACCTATGCTGACTCTAGCATCAGACCATCTACCCATAGTCATCTCGATTGATAAACCAACCGACTTTGCCTCCGCCAAACACCGGACCTATATCAACTTTTCTAAAGCTGATTGGAAAGGTTACGCGGAGTTTACCGAAAACACCTTCGCAGCGCTCCCCACACCAACCGACGTCCATCTCGGTGAACGTAAGTTCCGCAGGGCTATCACTGCTGCTGCAGCTCGCTTCATACCGGCAGGATGTATATCGGACCCACGTCCAAACTTCCCTGCCGAAGCGGCTGTTCTAGCCGATGAGCGTGATAGCCTTCGTCAGGCCGATCCCGGAGATCCCCGTATCAGGGATCTCAACGCGGAGATTCGGCAACTTGTAAACGTACATAAGCGGAAGAAGTGGGAGGAGCATCTGAAGACTTGTAATTTCACCTCTGGTGTGAGCAAGCTTTGGTCAACCGTGAGGTCATTGTCTAATCCGACGAAGCACGACGACAGAGTCGAAATTTCCTTCGGCGACCATGCCTCGTCGGACCCGGAGCGATGCGCGAGCTATTTTAGCCGGCAGTTCATACTGCATCCTCCGGTGGACAAAGCCAAGCGTCGAGTGACCAGAAGGCTGCACAAACTGCCAACAACTTGTGCCCCCCTTGCTTTCACTTGCGGTGAAGTTCAGGTGGCCATCGGGAAGGCGAAAGCCTCCAAAGCCATGGGTCCCGACGGAATATGCATGCTGATGCTGAAAAATTTGGGTCCTGCGGGGGTAGCGTACCTAACGGAGGTCCTCAACTTGTCAATGGCCACTCTCATCATCCCAGACATCTGGAAGGTGGGGAGAGTGGTCCCACTGCTCAAACCGGGGAAACCTGCCAACAAAGGAGATTCGTATCGTCCGATAACACTCCTTTCCCCGGTAGCGAAGACACTCGAGGCCTTGCTACTCCCGTACTTCACAAACCACCTGACCCCAGCGAAGCATCAGCATGGTTTCCGTAAAGTGCACAGTACAACAACAGCACTTAACGCCATAAACACTCAGATAACTCGTGGCCTTAACCGTAACCGTCCCTGTGAGAGAACGATTCTAGTAGCGTTGGACTTGTCAAAGGCGTTTGACACCGTCTGCCATTCCACGCTACTAGAAGATATAGAGGCCTCCTCTCTCCCACAGAGGCTCAAACGGTGGTCGGCAAATTATCTGAGTGGTCGACATTCGTCGGTAATATTTAGAGACAAAACGAGTAAGCAGCGAAAAATAAAACAGGGGGTTCCTCAGGGTGGTGTCCTTTCCCCGCTACTGTTTAACTTTTATATTTCAAAGCTCCCTCAACCACCAGAGGGAGTCTCGATTGTCTCTTATGCCGACGATTGCTCGATCATGGCGACTGGGAATGGAATTGATGACCTGTGTTCGAAAGTAAACGGATATCTCTCCGAACTTTCTCGCTTCTTCACTGCAAAGTGTCTAGCCCTCTCCCCTACGAAATCCTCCGCGACCCTGTTCACAACCTGGACGAAGGAGGTCAGGCTACCGCTGGGGATTCACGTCGATGACACACCAATTCCGACGGTGAATAACCCCAAAATACTCGGAGTAACATTCGACAGCCTGCTCTCCTTCTCTGCGCACTCAACCGCTATTGTCAATAAAGTACAGAGCCGCAACAAGGTCCTCAAGTCGCTAGCCGGCAGTACTTGGGGCAAAGACAAAGAAACGTTGCTGGCAACATACAAGGCAATAGGCCGGCCGGTTTTGAACTACGCAGCGCCAGTGTGGTCGCCAGGGACTAGTAGGACGCAGTGGACGAAGCTACAGACGGGACAAAATACGGCACTTAGGACAGCGACGGGATGCCTCCTGATGTCGCCAGAACATCACTTGCACGGCGAGGCGCAAATGCTCCCAGTTAAGGAGCACAACATAATGCTCTGCAAGCAGTTCCTGATCGGGAGCCACAGAAGTGGCCACCCAAACAGACAGCTGCTTGCAGAGGAGCCCTCGCCTAGGCACGTCAGGAGGCATCTATATGAACTGACGGACGAAGTCCAGAGGTTCATTAAGCAACCTCTGGACCCGACAGCGTACAGACAGGCCCTGAACGGCATTCACAGGGACTCAGTCTCGAGTTATGTAGACTCTAGACCTGTGAATGCCGTTCTAGGCATACCACCCCCGGACATTGACGAGACAGAGCTTCATCTGCCTCGGGAGACACGCACTACACTTGCTCAACTTCGCTCCGGCTACTGCAGCAGGTTAAACTCCTACTTGAGTAGGCTGAATGAGGATGTGCCGAACGAATGTCCGGCATGCGGAGAGACCCCACATGACTCGAACCATCTCTTCGCATGCCCGGAAAACCCGACAACCCTAACGGCCCTGTCCCTGTGGACAGATCCCACAGAAGCTGCACGCTTCCTAGGGTTGCCGTTAGTGGAACTTGACGACAACGACTGAGATACCAACCGATCTGGGCGGGGTTGTTGTAGCCGCTAAAACAACAACAACAACAACATCACCAACAATACGTGAGCAAAAGCAGTAGACGAAAAGTAAGGATCAGCAGTAGGAAAAAATCACCTGCAGCACTTTACGAGGCAACAACAACGATAGAGCAACTAAGCGGGAAAACCTAAAGGGAAGGAAGAAAAAAGGATCATAAAGATATTAAAGAAATTTTTATCGCCCTACAAATATACATACATACAATATACAAAGCTCTATAGTCACAAAAATAAAAAATATCAACTCAGTTCAGCTTACCCAGCAAGCCTCGAAATATACATACGCACAAACATACATACGTAGTATATACAGGCATACATACATACATGCGTGGTGATCCCTTTACCTGCCTATTTATACGTACCCTATCTACTTGCGCATAATTACAAAGCGCCTCCTCAAACCAAAATAGCGTGCATTCCAAAGCACAGCTGTTAAAAACGAATTGTCGCTTGCTAACAAATATTTTTATCTTATGTTTTAGAAATAGGTCGGATAGCAACAAAATAATGTAGTATGTATTTATACATATACACATGCGCACATCAACAGCAACAAAAAATTTACCGTTTACCATCCAATCTTATCCATTCCCCTGGCTGATGTTTGAACCGTAACCAGAGATTGTTTTTTTCAACGTAGTGAGCAATAATAACAATATTTTGTAAATTTCGATATCAAATTAAACGTAGGAATCAATATGGGTCCTCACACCGAGCTCGGTATTCGGTAACTCCGTCTCCGGTAATCTTTTCTAATTTATTTTGTTTGTGTAAAATAGTGTTACACAAACAAAATACATGGGAAAAAATTGCCGAACACCGAGTTACCGAGTACCAAGGCTCGGTGGAAGATATTAAGATGCATGCAACCTGCCATGTATAGGTGTGTAGCAGGACGTCTGCCCGGGCTTACTAGTACCTATATAAGTATATAGATTAGGGCTGTGCGATTAATTGATTATTCAAAATTATGATTACTCAAAAGTTCAGTTACTCGAGTAATCAAGATTTTTGATAAACCAAAAACAAAAATATTGGAGTAATTTGTTTTATGATTAATCAACATTATGAGTAAAGTGAGTAATCAACATTTCAAAGTAGTGTTTACATATAGCAGTTGAAGTTCCTTGATACTTTGAAAACGTTTGTTTCCAAAAAATTTAAATGAAATTTTTTTCATATACAGGATGTAAAAAAGAAAATAAGCATTTTCCAAAGCAAGCTCTTTCAACGAGCAAAATTAATTTTTTTTTTTTTTGAGTAATCATCTTTCAAGTAACTCGATTAATTATCGTTTTGAGTTATCAAAATCTTGATTACTCGAGTAATTGATTAACCGAATAACTGATTAACCAACTTGCTCGAGTAATCGAATAATCGCACAGCCCTAATATAGATATATTAAGCAAGCGAGCCCGATAGTAAATTTGGTGGTAATAACACAACAGCGAATTAACCATTTCATAAAAATATATATTGTCAAAAACGAAATCTGTCGAAGCACATTGAGAAGAATACATACCTATAAATATATATATAAAATATAATTTTAATTTAAAACGACCTCGAGCTCAATATAAATTGTTGAATATAAAATAAAAATTAAAACCCAGTAGTAAAGTTCACTGGTCACAAATATACCTACAGTCCAGAAAAAACAAAATTAACCACAAATAGCTCAACCAAGAGCCTCCTTTACATACTAAAATATTTAAATATAAATTGGTCTTCAAATATTCAAAATGCCAACTAAACAAAGCCCCAAAATTCCAAGGAAAGTAACTCCCGAAAAAAACGTTGAAAAGCTTGAGACTGCTACCGAAGTAAAATATTCAAAAAGAAGGAAATCGCATTACCCGTGTGCTCAAAAATTTAATCACCCTCATTGCGAGAGTCGTGTCGAATGCCAGTCGTTTTTCGAGAGTCGAATCGTATCGAAAATTCCACGTCATTGCCTAAAATTTCCACTCGACTAGTGTATTAAACCGGAAAAACTTGGCAGCACTGTATAGTTTTCGACGATTTTGGTCGTTTACTTATTTCATTACGACAATAGACAATGCTACTGTTGTCGAGTCGTACAATTTAGCCTAATTTACGACCTACGCAATGAGGCTGAATATTGAAAATGATGGCTTCATGAGATATTGTGCCAGACTCACCTCTTCTCCTCTATTGACAGTCTCTGGGCGCGGTTACAAGCCGCATATGACTCACTTCTCCTAAAAGATGAGGAAGACCTTCCAGTTAATTTTTTGGCGTTGGCGGAAGGCAAGTAACAATTTAGTATTGATACTTATGAAATGACTAAAGCGACGATCTTAGATCAACTCAAATTGATCCGAGTTATAAGTCCCCCAAGCTCTCAGTCCCGGGAAGCACAGAATTTGCAATCAGATAAAAATCCTCAAACTCCCGCCATGTGATACAAAGATTTGCCACGGTGGTTATGAAGAATGGCAATCATTCCGAGATATGTTTACAGCCGTCTACATAAACCACCCCCAATTATCATCCGCTCAAAAATTATACCATCTCCGGTACAAAACAAAACGGCAAGCGACGAGAATTTCAACCTGGCATGGTAAGCATTAAGCGAACGTTATGAAAACAAACGCATATTAGTGTATAACCAAATCCAAGTTCTAATGAATCTGCCTACTGTTCACGTAGAATAGAGTGAACAAATCATAAATATATAAACTAAAATCTAGACATGTCTGTCTATTTTTAAACCCAAAAGGCTTTGACAGTCAGCTGGGACCCCATCCTAATACATATTTGCGTATCCGAATTGCACAAAGATACCCGAATACTTTGGGAGCAATCACTGCCCTCCAGAAAATATCTTCCCTCATGGTCTCAAATGAACGAATTCCTAACGTCCAGATTTCAGGTATTAGAAAGGGTAGATATGAAATTTCCAAAACGCGTAAGCAATACTTCTGATCTAGTAAAATCCCACACTAAAACAAAGACCTTTACGACAAGTTCCAAAATGGTGTTTTCTTGCAATTTGTGCATGAAATATGAAAATATGTCCAATATTTAAAACATTAACAATATAAAGGCGCATAAAATTTGTTAAAGCTGCCTTGCCTTCAATCGCAGCTTGGCTGAGCACAAGTCACCATTTAAATGCATGCACTGTCGGAAAAAACATAACTCGTTACTATGTTCATTCAAATAACAGTCATTCCAAAAAGGCAAGCATAAAAGAAAATATTAACAAATCGATCTACCCCGTTCGAAATATAAATGAAAGCTGTGGTCATACCCACGGGGTCACAGTCCCACAAAATAAAGAGCAATTGATCCCCTATGCTCACCACCCAACCAATACGCAAAGTCAAAAAGTAATAGCGCAACACAGCACAGCGCACGCATCACCAAAGATTGCCCCCAAGAGTTAAAAAGCTACAAGCATGCTAAGCAACCCACTTGCTCAAACTCCGGGCATGTTAACTAGCTCCGAATTGCCAAAGAAAATGAAATTCTCCTCCCAACTGCAATAGTGACAATAGATCACCGAGGAGAACAGTTTCAACTCAGAGCAATGCTGAACCAAGGGTTCCAAAGAACCTTTATTTCGTCAGCAGCTTAAAATAGGTTGAAGCTCCTAATCGAACACTCACAGTTTGCAGTATTTACAATTGGTAGATGTATTGATTCAAAAAACACTAAACACGTTTGTAAACTCAATATAACTACCCGCAAATCAAAGCGGAAGATAAATACAGAAGCTGTGGTGCTCAAGCAATTAACGGAGCAGTTACCGACTTCCCCCTTAAATCGTGAATTTAGTAAACAGTTCAATCCGCATGAACTAGCTGACGCCCATTTCAGCAAACCAGCACCAATAGATCTAGTTATTGGAAGCGATATACTTCCACAAATTCTCCAACCCGAAGCCCGAAAAATGCAAGATAATATAACAGCACAAAACAGCATACTTGGTTGGGTGATAAGCGGTTCCGCCGCAACACTTTCGAGAATAAAGGGCAATAAATAAAACCCCGCTCATTAAATGCCATAAGCTCTAACCCATGACCATACCACAAAACGGAAAACTTTGAAAACAAAGGGCAATAAATAAGACCCCACCCCTTGAAAAACAATAAGCTCTAACCCACGAGCACACTACAAAAAGACAAATATTTATTTACTAATATCTTTATACGTCCCACACCTAAGAAGATTACAATGCATATAGAGCACCGCCCTCTGCATAATTGTTCGCTTTCTTCCTTTGCAGAGCAACATCTCAAGGAAAGGCCCATCTGGAACCGAAGACAACACGAAGCCACACATGCACAAAATAACCCGATACCCGAGACATACAGCCGTAGCGTTAAACCGCCACTCCCTCAATATTAAGGCGTAGAATACGCTGCAAACTGTACTATTCAGCACACTCCTGCAGGGCGGGAGAGGAGCAGTGTACAATCGTCCGATTGTGTGAAAGAGCGCCCTAATGCTTTCTCTTACTTTTCAACGTTTCCCATTACGACCAAAAGAAAGTGGAGAAATAAGGACACTCCAAAGCCAACCGTATCACCGCGCACACGAAAAAACGGCCACCGCAAAGCTGAGTTATACGAACATATCGCACACCGTCTTCAAAAAAGTCACAACTCAAAATTTGGCAAATTTTTGTTATAATTTGTTAAAAAAAAACCTAAGGTAAAGTCGCCCTTGCTCATATGATTATCATGTGCTAAGAAATAGTTCTTCGCATTTTCTGACAAACGTATTATTTTGAGTTGTGACTCTTTTGAAGACGGTGATATCGTATTAAACACATATGCACTTTTGCACATAGATACTTTAATTATTATTAATAAAACCTTTTATAACGTTTTAATCGAAACGCGAGTGTTCTTTATTTAAAACGAACACGAAGATTTATTTTCGCGTTGCTAGAAATATTTACACACATTGAACTGGAGTTGTAAAATACCTTATAATTGTGACTAATAATAGATTGGCGCTTCGACATATGTTAGTGTTTGGTGAAGCTTCTCCTCCGATTTGTGGCGTGCGCCTTGATGTTGTCACACAAAGGGGAGGGACCAACCGTTTTACGCCGACTCCGAACGGCGCACAGTGTATCATTTCCATATTCTAGAAAATATTAATTACATTATTTTATGTCGCCAGATTTCAAAACAACGTCAAAAATGTTTTTGGAAATGCCTGATAAGGACGAAACAATAACAACTAAAAAATGTAAACCAAAGTGTAGGGCGGGACGGGGTTTGATTTGAAAAATTACCAAGCGCAATAATATTTAAACTTGTATATTTGAAACTGAATCTCAATGTTTAATTTGTCGGTGTTATGTGATTTATGCAACAATTGCTAAAATACCACTTTGGTATAATTTTGTTAGGTATGTTCTTTTTAATGAATATAAATTTATGGGATTTTAGTAAACTAAGACTGAGTATTTCATGTTAAAGTAAAACGATGTTAACTTAAATTTATTTTTAGCAATTTCTTAATTTCATTAGACCCGCAAACTCGTTATCCGCCACTATTCGATAAAGTTTGTATCTCAGTTTATTTGCCACTCCTCTTGGACTTTAAACAACACAATTTTAGCTGCTGGAAAGTGCAGGTTTTGATGAAATTTTCTTTTCTCTGGCCTACCAGGAATTTCGTTTTCTTCGAGTAATTCATTTGCATTTTATCTCGACCGAGACAAGTTCTTGCATTTTCGCTTTGAATAGAGAAAGCCTGATTCATTACCATTCCAATGGTATCCCATTTTTGTAAATAAAGCAAGAAATATTGAACTTATAACGGAATTTTGTTGACCCAATTAGACTTTTTATCGATATTTTCCACGCCCATAATTAAAAAAGAAAATATTTATTTTTAAGTCCATTTCTGTCAGTTTATATTCCTTGTTATAGAGAAATTCTAAACATAAATTTTGGCCATTTTAGCCTTTCTAGTTAGATATTTCAGTTTTTGCTATTTTAAAAATTGCAGTTACATAATAGGGTGGCGTGACAGTAACTGTAAATGACAATTTTTTTGTTAAAAGCTTCGCGTATCTTATAACGTACCTTGTGCAAAATTTCATTAATATAACTTCAATCGTTTTCGAATTACAGAATTAAAAGCTGCTAGATGGGTCAAATCTTACACTGTGCGGCGATGGTATTTTTATGAGAAGCTGTTTTTCATGGCAGAAATACACTTGGAGGTTTGCTATTGTCTGCCGAGGGGCGACCGCTGTTAAGAAGAATCCTTTTTTCTATATTTTTTTGCGATGTTGCTTTGACCAGGGATTAAACCCAGGCCCTGCGTAGTGGAAGCGCGCTGCTTACCATTACACCACAGCGGCCGCTGACTGACTAAAATAGTAAATATTATTAAAATGTTAGCTCAAATCTGCAAATCTATTCCTAAAATATAAAAATATTATGGGTTAGTTTCACATTTGTACCACCTTTCCATGTCGACGAACCAGTGAAGATATTATAATATTAAAGGGAAAACGATGTGAACAAAACTAGGCGGTTGATAATAACTAAGGCACTCGGCACATTACGCGCCTAATCAAAGTAGAGTAATCGTTTAGTCATACCGAAACGAATGCATGACGACTCGACTTCTGTACACTTGCACGCCGTACATAAGTCACCAGCTAATAAACACTTTCTACACATAACAAATTTTCTGGCCGTTCTTTCGCAACTACGCACTTCCGCAAATATTTCTGCTCCGAAATATTGCATAAACGCTTGTGGTTTAATACAATTTGCACGAATTTTAGCACGAAATCATTCATTTTCAATTATTTTCTATTGAATTGACAAATAAATTTTATTTCCAACACAAAAAAGTAAACAAATTATGATTTCAAAACTGCAAGCGCCGTACAATGTTGGGCGCTTCGATTCATGAAGCTTTTATGATTAGGCGAAAACAAGATTTTGAATCGTAATGTACAGAGCTTCATTGAAATACATGTGCTCGGCATAAAAGCTTTATACTTAGGTATGCCGAAACGATTACACTACTATGATTAGGAGCTTAATGTGCGGAGTGCCTAATAATTACACGATGCAACAAAAAGTCTTAAAATACACCCGAGGTTGTATCTATGGTCGAGTACAACATAAAAATAGGTCCAGTATAGTTCCTGAACCCTCCATTTTTATTTTATTTAAAAACAACCGTTATGATCGTCCTTGATGCACTTATCTATTAACAGCATGACTATTTTTAATCCGATTTCAAAAGCCAAACATGTTTTGAAAAGAGTATTTATATTTAAATTGATGTGTAATAATCAGGGAACGGATTTTATGGAAATTGCCTTTTTTCTGCTAAAGAGATGAGTATATTCGATTAAGAGTGTCCACGATTTAGCTTTCCCTGATTCCATATATACACATTTGATGTTGCCTTTTTTTGCCTTGAAAAGAGTATTTATATTTAAATTGATGTGTAATAATCAGGGAACGGATTTTATGGACATTGACTTTTTCCTGCTAAAGAGATAGAGTATATTCGATTAAGAATGTCCACGATTTAGCTTTCCCTGATTGCATATATACACATTTGATGTTGCCTTTTTTAAGATATTTGCCTTTTTTTGCCTTTTCTACTTTTAAAAAAGTGATTATAGCATTTACAATTTTTTTTAAGATTAAAAAATATACACAGGCCCATGCGGCTTATAGAAGCGCAGGGACCTCTTGCCAAATTGGTGTTGGAAAAATTCAAAGCCGTTTTCTCAGCTAACGTAGGCTTCGAAACAATGAGGGGTATGGATAAAATTGTAAAGGGCGAGGGAAACGCCCTTATTCCTGATAATATGAACGTTTCAACCGTTCCATATTTAAATTTGGCTCCACTTGTATCAACTTACGTCGAGCGAAAATCAAATGAAAATGCTGCCAGAAAACTTCAAAATGCATCTTGTGGTACAGATTAAAGTTTTATGAGTTAGAAACTCGAAAGGATAAAATAGTCAAAGATTCAAAGAACACATTTTTCATATAATGAAACTAGTTCATAGTTTTTCTCTTTTTTTACTTGTAATATAAACATTTCTAAAATAAATGTATTTTTTGATTGTTCTTCGTATTTTCTGTCTTTTTTTAGTGCCTTATTTTTCTTTTTTTGCAATACCTAGTACCTTTTCCTGCCTTTTTCGCTATTTTGTTTTGCCTTTTTGCAATTCCTAGTGCCTTTTCCTGCCTTTTTCGCTATTTTACTTTGCTTTTTCCAGCCTATTTCGTGATTTTATTTTGCCTTTTTTATAGGTTTTTAGGTCCTAAAAATCCGTTCCCTGGTAATAATATATTGTTAGACTTAGCTCGTGGTGAGTTTTCATTGGTTAAACTTTAATAAGCCCCTATTTTCTTTCAGAATTTTTTGAGCAGGCTGACTAAGGAATTTACAAATATTTTCTCAAATTTGATGTATACCATGGTTCATTAGCACAAAATTCGCTTTTCATAAAATTTTGCAGTTTTTTAGATACGCGTGATTTCGAAATTATATGAGAATCATTAGCACTCTTAAAGAGGGCTTCGATGGCTGATTTACTGTATATGAGGAAATTTCCTCCGTTTTTAGAGGCGAAACGTACAGCTTCTTGCTATTGTAAATGCCGAGCAGTAGGAAAAGCACCGACGACAATTGTAACACCAAGCCCTTTTGTTACCGCAAAATAACAGCCGGTATCATATCTGGAACCGTCTGTGAAAAGAAGCTCCCAGGTCATTTACGAGTATAGAACTGGGCAAATGCCCTTGCGGTAGAGTTTTTACTTTACTAGGTATCGAGTAGATATGATGTCCAAATCTTTGATGTAGCTTAATATACGAAACAAAGCTGATTGCTTGCTTCATCGTTTTTTTTTGTTGAAAGCAGGATTCAACGTGAGAGAATAAAGTCTCATTTCTGCACTGATGGGATGAGCATCTTTGTGTTGTACTGTTCCTCATGGTTATGGTTCTTCTGACTGCTGCATGGTAAGGTGTTTCTAGCAATTTAAGATGCTTTTTGCGCAGTGTCCGTAAATTACGAGTCCAAAGTCAATTTTTGTTAATATAAAAGCCCTAATTACATTTACCAGTGTAGTTATATGAACTAAAGAGTACTTGGATGATAAAAACTTTATAATATTTAGTCTAGCAAGTAAGCTTAATTTAACATTATGCCAGTGCTGCTTAAAAGTAAGTTTATTATCAAAAATTATTCCCAATATTTTCAATGTGTCAGTATAGTGGATAGGGGGATACACGGAGAGGGTTGGATGTATACATTTGTATTTTCTGCATATGTGGAAAAAAACCGAAATCTTAGCTTAGATTTGGACCAATTACGGCAAGTCCTTAATCTTAGAAAAAATATAATGGAGCTAACTTTCCCAAAGGCTATATTGAATAAAATAAGCGAAAGTGGTGATCCTTGTGGGACACCATTAAAGAGAGGAACAGTATTTGAATAACAGTTATTGACCCGAACAGTGAACTTCCGGTTGTAAAGGAGAGACTTAACTACATTGTACATCATCTCACCATTTTTCCAGCGTAATACTTTAGATATTCAGGGAAGGAGGAAAATGGGTATGTAGTTAGAAACTAATGAATCGTTTATATTTCGTTTAGCAATAGGAATAATAATAGCAGTTTTCCACTCTTGGTGACCCTTGAGATAGAATGGAGTAATGGAGTTTAATGACTCTATGTTTGACGGAATATGGAAGATTTTTTTGTTGTATCAAATTTGGTTTCGGTTGGACAGATATACCGCATTAGGTAGAACTTGTTTAGCCTGGGCAAAACTAGTTTGATCTAAGATCGGATTTTACCGGTAACATATACATCAGAGTTGGGCAAAATTTATTTGAATAACGAATAACAAATGAATAAATTGTTTTTCTTGTTATTCGTAAATAATAAATAATTTTGTTTATTCAAAAAAAAATTATTCGAATGACGGATAAATTATTTTATTCGTTATTCGAATAATTATTATCTTCATTAATTATTCGAATAACGAATAAAATAATAATAAAACAAGTAATTTATGTGTATAGATATGTACATATATTTATGTATAAAATGATAACCGTTTTCGTTGTTGCGATTTAACTCAAACCCCTGGATAGATTTAAATCACATTTTCGGAGGTTATTCCATGCGCATAAAGTCCTATTAAAGGCTACTAGAAAACTCCTTGGTGGCGATGGAGCCGAGTTATTTATAAAAGCCGTATTTATGAACTGATTTCGTTCAAATTCAAAATGTGTTCTTCCTGCATGATGAAAAATACTTATGCGAAAAATGGGCCCGCTAGGTGGCGCTGCAGTTGAGTTAATTACAAAATCCCTGTTTATTGTACAATCAGGTTGCAATTCATAATGGTGCTGCAGTCGAAATCATTAGAAACCCCATATGTCTGGACTACTTTGTTTTTTATGTTTATTTTATACGAATTTACGATGTCTCACGTCGTCATACACCCTAAACGCGAGCTTGCATCTACTTGATCGCTTGATGAAATTGATCGGGCGGTCATTGCTGCAGCAGTAAGACTCAAGGAAACCAGCTCTTGGATATTTTAAAAGTGGCGAATCAGCAAGGAAAGTTTCGACCACATCCTTCCAAGAAAGACCACTGTTGGTATATCAATGGCCAAATTTTACATCGAGGATTTTTGGCTCTCCTATAATAGAAAACGCACATCTGTGCTCTTCAGCTTCCTTATAAGGACTTGTGTTGGCCTACATGACATAAGACTAGAGGTTGACGCATCGGACCAATGTTGTAGTTGCAAGATCATAGAAGAAGATTACGCACGCTTAGAAAAGATCTCACAAGTGGAAATAAGACCATCGGTAAAGCTCATGACATTGAAAGGGATTTTTTCTTGCATATAGCATCAGAATGTGTGAGAAGGGTTCTGCTCTTTAGTTGGTCAACGTAAATTAAGAATTTTTACCTTACCCATATTTGGTATCAGGGGCTGCGAAACCAGAAGGAATGGGCTAGTATACTTGATAAAATAGTAAACATAATTCAGCTTACTCACAATCCTTGACAATAGAAATAAAAGTAAAAGGTGGCTCAATGTGTTAAAAATGAGTTTTTATTCATTATTTAAAATAACGAATAAATTATTTGCAAGCAATTTATTCACGAATAATTTATTCGTGAATAAGTTATCTGCGAATAATTATATTACGGATAAAATTTTATTCGAATAATTATCTAAATAACATTTTATTCGAATAATGCCCAACTCTGATATACATACATACATACAAAGGCACATGTAACTTACCTGCCGCAAAAAATGTTAATAAAAACAATTTTCTAGCAAAATTGTATATTGATTTTGCTCTTATAACAAAATGTTATTGCAGATAGTGGAATTTTCAAAATGAGAATATAATACCATTAAAGCTATATTTTAAGTTTGACATTATTGTCATGGCTGAAAGATTAATCGGAGCTCACGTTACCACCAAAAACTCATTTTGATCAAAATTGCAGATAGAGGGTATTGAATATAAGCCCCCGATATGTTTATTAAATTTACTTGTTTTGTGAATAACTTTAATTTTTTTCATTATTTCGTTTAGTTCGATAAGATTAAGAAAAGACACTAAAGGAAATTGAAAGCGAAAAATTTGAAATTTTGGATAAGCCTTCAACTGCATTGGCTGTTTTTACACACATACGTAAACCTTATTTTCTTGGTTGTATTGTTTTTGTTCCGGTTACTTGCAACAAGCAACAAGCAAAAGATATACATATGTCGTTTAATTAAATGTTTAGTGATAGTGCTGCAAAATATCTCCGCTTTAGTACAAACTACAGCAGATACTTTTACGAAGGGTTCAAATAAACAATTATCTGAAAAGTCTTTCCAACAACAATTCTATGGCTGCAGGCCAATATTTTGGTGATAGCATAGTGCCACACATTTAACTACCGCTGCCTTTGGTACCACAGTCCCACTCTGCCCTCTGAGAGGCGAACCCATCCGCAGCTGCGGTTTTTGTATCTTCACAGTAAAGCGTATTTCAAGGGCTTCGGGTATAAAGCTTTTAAATGTGAGCAACTTGTACTTTTTCAAGAAACTGTTTTCCAAATCAGCAAATTTCAACTGTGGTAGCGGCGACCAAAAACGGCAATTTAGACATTTCAACACGTCGCCTGTTTATTTACGACAAACAGAACAAATTAGATTTCTTGACTGATAGTGGAGCAGAAATTTCTGGACTTCCGGTAAAAAAATTTCTTCATACAAAACGTTCTTCAGATATAATTCTTACTGCAGCCAGCGGTTCAACAATTTCAACATATGGTAAAAAGATTTTAAATATAAATTTAGGTTTAACACGCGAGTTCTCATTTACATTTCTTATAGCTGATATTGCGAAACCAATTATTGGTGCACTTTCTTTGCAAATACGGTCTTTTAATTGACATAAAATATAAACCGTTTAGTTGATCCAGTAACAAGTCTTTCGGTTAACACGGTTTCATGTGTTTGTTTGTAACATTTCGCTTCCAAAAATTTTCGTAGTAGAGAACAAGTATACAGGATTATTGAAGGAATTTCCTTCTTTGATCGCTGAACCAGATTAATCGAAACCGGTTAAACATTCTACCGTTCCCAGACTTTTTACTGAAGGAAATCTGCCATTCTCCAAGCCAAGGCATTTGCATCCGATTAAATTCAAAGTAGCCAAGACTGAATTCCATTTTTTAGTGAGGACGGGGATTTGTAGACCTTCAAATTCCTCAGTTGCATCTCCTCTTCATTTAAAAAAGAATTGAATGATTGGCGTCCTTGTGGCGATTTCCGAAGATTAAACGTAGTAACTGTTCCGGATCGTTATCCCTTACTATATATTCATGATTTTAATATGAATCTCAGAAATAAAAATATATTTTCTAAATTGGATTTAGTAAGGGCATATCATCAAATTCCAATGGCGGAAGAGGATATTTATAAGACCGCTATCACGACACGTTTTGGCATGTTTGAATTTACACGAATGCCTTTCGGGCCTAGGAATTCAGAGCACACTTTTCAGAGATTTATTAATGAAGTCATTAGTGGTTTAGATTTTGTTTTTGCCTATATCGACGACTTACTTATTGCAAGTAAAGATGAAGAACAACATTTAAAAGATTTACACGCGCTTTTTCAACGCCTAACGGAGTACGGTTAAAATATTAAACCGAGCAAATGTACTTTTAGCGCTTCAAATATTGATTTTTTAGGACATAATATATCTGGAGCTGGGACTTGGCCTTCTGAAAACAGCTATTCGTAATTTTGAGCGTCTAATTCTATTAAACAAGCACAGAAACTTATAGGTATGGTTAATTATTATCATAGGTATATACCGAAATTAGCAGAGTTCACGAATAAAATTTATGATTTAATTAGTAGAACAAATAAGAGACGAGAAAAATTTTAAATTTGGGATGATAATTCAATCCAAGCGTTTGAATGCATTAAGGATAAGTTTGCATCTGAGATATTGTTAAATTATTTTAACAAAGATGCTTAATTATCTTTAACTGTTGATCCTTCTAATGCGGCAATTGGAGGTGTCATACAGCAAAATTTCAATAATAACATTAGAGCCAATTGCATTTTTCTCCAAAAAACTTTCTCTGTCTGAGACTAAGTATAGTGCAATTTATCTACATGTCAAACATTTTCGTTACCTCTTGGAAGGACGACAATTTACTGTTTTCACAGATCATAATTAATGTTTTAAATTCAAAGACAGAACGAGTCCAAGACAAACGAGACATTTGGAATACATCGCACAGTTCACTAATGATATACAACATATTAAATGAGAGTCAAACATCATAGCTGATATACTATCTCGAGCTTTTGAAATTAATGTAATTGGAAATACGGAGCTTAACTTTAAGATTTTACAAGATGAACAACAAAAAGATGAGCTTAATGATTTAAAAATTGGATCTAAATATTTAAATTTAAAGTTAACTCAAATTCCTTTATTAAATTTCAATATTTGGTGTGAGATAGCAGGAGAAAATCCGAGGCCATATATACCAACTAATTTACGTAAGAAGGTTTTTATATGCTTCATGGTATTTCACATCCTCACGTCGACTTATTGTTAAAAAATATTATTGGCCGAAAATGACTAAGGAAATCAATATATGGTCAAGAGTGTGTTAGTTGCTAAAAATTGAAAGTCCATCGTAACACGAGATCTCCTATTAGTAAAATTCAAATTCCTAAAAATAGATTTGAACACATACAATTCGATATTGTTGGTACTTTGCCGTTTTCAAAAGGTCATCGTTACTCACTGGCCAGAGACATATGCATTAAGAAATTTTTCGGCTGCAGCGATTGCAATTAAATTTTTTACTGGATATGTTTCACGATTTGGAGTTCCATTAAAAATTACGACTGATCAAGGAAGTCAATTTACATCCAAATTATTTTCAGAGCTAATTACTAGGTAGTCATCATATTACAACATCTGAATACCATCCGCAAGGTAATGGTATGGTTGAGAGATTTCGTAGGCAATTACAAGCTGTTATTATGGCCAGAGATGGAGCCGGAAGTTGGAGTAATGAACTACCGATAATACTTTTGGGATTACTATCTGTTTACAAAGAAGATATTTCAGCTACACCTGCTGAACCTGGTGAACTTGTTGTCCCATCAACGGAGAGTTTTTCTTCAACTGAGATTTTAGATTGTTTACGTGAACATTTTCAAAATATTAATTCAAATTTAATCTATCATCAAAATTCTTGCACTTATTTTTATATTCCAAAGGACTTTCAAAAACCTGTTTGTTTTCGTTCGTTCTATAAATAAGTGTTCATTAAAACAACCATACGAAGGATCCTACGAAGTTATTGTAAGAGATAAAAAATATTTTAGGGTAGAAATTAATGGTGAAGTCAAAACAATTTCAATTAGTAGATTAAAACCAGTCGCATTAATGATGCAAAATTAAAAAAGAAAGTTACATTTAATTTATTTGACATCAAAACTCTGGAAAGGGGAGTAATGTAGGATTAAAATATGTTATACATATATATGTATGTTTATTAAATTTACTTGTTTTGTGAATACCTTTAATTTTAAATTTATTTTACTGTATTGCTAAAAATTTGAAATGGAAATTATGTTTTTCAAAAATTTGCATTATTCAAAAAGCTTTGTAAAAGAACATACATAAAATATATTCAGAGCTCAACTTTAAATATTTTAATAATTTATTACCACAATACTCAGCAACTATTGAGCAACGGGGACCAGCAGTGGCGGCACGGAGGGTGATTCTCAGCAAAAGTTGAGCAACATTGACCAGAGGTGGCGGCCCGACGGGAGATCTTCGGCAGCGGGTGACTTCTGACAGCAACGGGTTGTTCGTACTGGTACTCGGCAACCGATGTAGCTAACGACCTAGCAAGTCTGACTCAGCTACCGCCGTTCCCATAATCGCACACTACTTGAGTAGGGGCTGGAATGGGGCGGCGGTGACCGTGGCTCGGCCAGCCGGAGACGATTTAGTGTGTCCGAAAACACACCACTGGACGCCAACCGGTTGGTCTAGCTATGCTTGGATTAACTAGCCACAGAGGATTTAGTGCGCGAAAGACACACCACTAGACGCCAACCGACTAGTTAAGCCAAACGCTTACCTAGCAAGACTGATTAGCCGGCGCACTTGTACTCGTTGTTGAGTGCTCGGCTTTAGAATTCGTCGTGCGCGCTGTTCCGATTGTAGTTGGCGACCGAAGTGGCTGGTGTGCTGCTATCAGTGTTTTGCCTGATTCTGTATGTGGGTACCGAAGGGTGCATATATACGTTGTTGCGCGTGTACAGTGGAGTATGTATGCGATGTATAGTGCTGTACTGAGTGAGTATACATATGCGTTATGTATGTACGGTGGGGTAAGTATGTACGGTGGGGTACGTATGTACTCTATTGTGCTGTGTATTATTGTATCGTAGTGAATGCCATTTTTTATCGCAGTCCGCGATATTTCACGGTGGCCTATGGTGTACTTTCGAACGGCGGCCGCAATGGCCGGGTGTGTTACGGCTAGTCCGGTGGAGTTGGATGTCGGTTTCGGTGGCTCATTAATGCGGCGGCTTTTGGTCGTTGGCAGGACGTTTAAGTGGCGAATGGCTTTAAGTCCTGCAGGTGTGCATGCGCTGGTTGTTTGTCGGGCCGCTCGGTTAATGCGTACAGCTGGGAAGGGGCATCCGTTTTTCGCGGGGTGGATGCAGGCAGTAGTTGTCCATCCAAGGTGAGGACGACTCCTCTGTCCCTGAGGAAGTCCATCCCCAGAATCATGCGTTCTGCGAGATTTGGGAGTACCGAAGCAAGTGTGGTTGTCGCTCGCTCGTTATACATTATCCTTACCGGATAAGTTACAGGATAGGGGACGCACGTTCTATCGGCCTGTTGTACATTTCGGTGATTAGGCCGATGCCGGATTTTCGTATCTTCCAGGTGTGGACGTGTGGATTCGTCGATGTAGGTGAGCGTTGCGCTAGTGTCCAATAGTGCTCGCACGCTCATACCTTCTACCAATCACATCGATATAGTAGCAACCGTCTACTTGTCCTCCTTGTTGTGTGTTAGTGTCCACAGGGGCGGCGACTATAGAAGCTGTTCCGGTGCTGCGTATTTTGCCGGGCGGCTTAACGGTGGTAGCACGGACAATCGCCCCTATTCCGATTGTCGGAACGACAGTCGTTCGTCGAAATTTGAGATTTTCATTGGCGTTATAAGGACCCCAATGACATAATCTACTACACATTTTTATTCCGATTATCCTTTCGAAATGAAGCAGTACTGTAAAAATTAAAAATTGTTAAAATCTGTCGTTGATGTTTTCATATACAACATAATTCAACGAATGACTGTCGATTCGAACGACTTGCGGCAACCAGAATAGGGGTGAATCTCTGGAGAGGACGTTGTCTCGGCCGCACCTGGAGAAGAACATTATTTTTATCCTTCAGCATCGGAAGCGGAGGTGTCCGGGACCATTTCAGCGCCAGCAGGATTCCTCTACGGTACCTCTCTTCCAGGGGAGCCATGCTGTGTGCTGCTTGTCTGCCATTTCTCTAGGAGGCCAGAAGCTCGAATTCATCCCTCAGAAGCTCGAATTCGTCCATCAGCTCTTCGATCGTCTTAAACTCCCCTCGCTTGACGAAGAGACGATACTCCACACGTAGCCCATTGTAGATGCGTTCCAGGTGATACTTTCCGCACATAGACGGGTGTTGACGTATCAGCGTTTGTAGTGCCAAGATATAATCGTTGGCCCTCTCGGCTTTGTTGACGCCGCTGCCGGAAGGCATATTCCAGCTGACTCATGTGTCGCCTTGGGAGCAATACTCTACTTCAAACTGAAATTGTAGCTGTTTACACAGCCATCACAGTTTCAATTTTGATGATAGTTTGTTTATTTGTTGGTTGTTATTTTTTTGTCCACTTTGTTTTGTTTTTACTTGCTTGTTTGACGTTTGTTTTTTCTTCTTTTTACTCATTAATAATTCACAATAGGCGATTTTAAGGATTGTGTTCGCAAAGTTGAGGCAATTTCGTCGCAATTTCAGGCGACAGTTTTTTATATGGGGAAATTGAGAATCGTATCGCAGTTTCAGCTGAAACTGAAACATTTTCAGAGAGCAACTGTGGTGATATAGACACTTATTCATAGTTTTAAATGTAAACTTTTAAAGTATCATATAAAACTGTGCGATGAAATACGTAAACGGTTTAGGGCCGGTTGTTCAATGTCTGATTACCTCTAATCGGAGGTATAAGCACCGGTTAAATACAACGACTGCTTTATCGTGCCCATGTTATCTGCATTACGCCCAAATCGTCGATAATGATGTACTGGTGATAACCAGACATTGAACAACCGGTCCTTAGTTTTGCTGATAACAACTTAAGGGCCGTTTTCACCATCGCTGGTTATCACTAATCTCCAGTTAAACATCATTACCGGCGTTGTCGATATAATGTTTTGACCATCTCTGGTTAACACTAATCTCCAGTTAAACATCGTTACCGACGTTACTGACTCCATGCATATAACATTGTGTCGACAACGTCGGTAATGATGTTTAACTGGAGATCAGTGTTAGCCAGAGGTGGTGAAAACGGCCCTAAGACTGTTAAGTATTTGACCCACAAATTATTCAAAAACGTGATATGCAAACTATTTTAGCGCTTCCTAAACAATATACTTTTTTTGAGGGCTTGGAAGAGTCGTTGAACAGCGTGTGAAGAAATTTGATCGTTTTTGACAAAACCAAAGTTAAGGATTTGATTCAAGATGACTTGGTCAAAGGTTGGACTGCGCTAAAGAATTAAAAAATTTTATGTGATGAATTTATGTTCCCTAAGTTATCCGAATATACGTGCAATTTGGCAGTCATAGCACTGCTGGTGCTGAAAGATTGTTTTCAGTAATGAATGTAATTAAATTTTCTAAGAGAAATTTTCATAGCGTGTTATCGGTGAAAAATCAAATTTTCACTAAAGAAATGTGTGATTTTGAAAATACTTACGTACCTTCGAAAGACCTTATACAATTTTATCTAAAACTAGCTTTTACCCTCGGGTTTAACCCCACGTCTTTATACCAATACACTCCTCGAAATTTTATTAAAGGCATTTGCATTTCTACCATTAATAATTGTTGCAACGATTACGCCACACTCTTTTTGCTCTGGTCTTAAGTCTTTAAAAGTCTATTTATTCTGGCACATAAAATATGCCAATATCGTACTTCTTTTCTAAGTATTTGTGAAATTTTCCGTTTAGTCGCTGATTCTCCTACGAAATTCAATTAAAGGTAGTCGTTTCCGAGTTTCAGAAAAAGTTAATTGAGAACGAGATCGTTTTTCTTTTGATGCCATTTTGAAGTTTAAGTATTTTTTAAAGCATTTGAATCTTTATACGCGTGAGTTTTTTTCAAAAATTAAGCATGGGAAAAGGAAAAACGCTCACAACCGCGGAACTTGCTCAGATCCTTGCTTACAAGGACACAGGCATGTCCAATCGGCAAATCGCGGCTAAATTGGGTCGGTCTGCTACAGCAATAGATAACGCGATTAAGTTAAAAAAGAATTATAATACTAATCGGTCGAATAAAAATAATCAAAAAATCTCTCCTCGGCAAAAATCCGCTATTATTCGTGCTGGGCTGGAAAGAATCGCAACGGCTTCCAAAATTGTATCAGACCTTAACTTACCAGTATGTAAACGTCGTGTGCAACAAATTTTAGCCAGCAGCGATCGCTTAGTTTGGAGAAAATTAAATCCAAACCGGCATTGAATGCATCCCACAAAACAGCTAGATTAGCCTTTGCAAAACAGCACATGTCATGGACCGAGGAGTGGAAAAATGGACCAGACGGTTTTAATTACTATTGGCATGATTTGAGGGGCTCTGAGCGCTTTTCCACCAAACGAAACTTTGGAGGAGGTACTTTGATGGTTTGGACTGGTTTCAGCTACTACAAAAGGACTCCAATCTGCAAAATTTCCGGACGTATGAACTCGGAGGACTACATAAATCTTTTGGACGAAGTTTTGATTAACTTTATGGAAGATCTACCGGACACAAATGCGACATTTCAGCAAGATAATGCTGCAATACACGCATCACGTGCCACCCGCAGTTGGCTTGGAGAGAAGGAAATTCCTGTTTTAGAGTGGCCATCACGATCTCCAGACCTAAATCCGATTGAGAACATGTGGGGCAATCTTTCTCGTCGAGTATAAGCTGGAGGACGAAAGTTTCAGTCGATAGAACAGCACCGTAACTGAAGAGTGGTCCAAAATTCCGCATTCGGAGTTCCAAAAAGTGATCTTTGCGATGGTGAACCGCATTTTTGAAGTTATAAATAAATCTGGAGGATGGACTCATTATTAGCATAAGCATTTTCTGAGTTTTCTAAACCATTTTTAATAATGCCTTTGATTAAATTTCGCAGCTGGAGTTTTGAATTTCGCTTTTAAATTGCATTGTGAGCTCGTAATTGGATATGTAAGCAACGTTTTTTAGTTGTTAACTCTAAATGAAATAAGTTGTCGAAACTAATAAAAAAAACATTCTCGCGGTTTAAATTCACGGTTTCTGAAGAGAAATTAGGCGCCCTTAATTGAATTTCGCGGAGAGTATGTATTGGGGAAATGCTCCCAATGTATGAAAACGCAGTGAAGTTGTAGATTGGAAGTTTTATTTTAGAATGGAAAATTTCTCGTATACATTTATCATATTTGAAAATAAGAACAATAGTGTGTAAGTATTTTTGCTTACAATATTAGCAAGTAAATATTCGTATAGTGTTTTCCAAACATCCAACACTTCCCCTCAAAAATACAAAACTTAATTCAATAACAATTCGCTTCTAAACTTATTCAATTTAATGAAATGTAATGGCTTGATTAGTAAATCTGCAACCATATTATCAGTCGGACAATATTGTATATTTACAATATCTTTGTGTCTTGGGTCGCGTACAAAATGATACTTTGTGTCTATATGCTTTGTTCTACGACTAAACTTTTCGTTATCAACAAGCCTTACACAACTTTGGTTATCTTCAAAACTAGTAATGCGATGCACCTCTGACAACTCGAATTCTAAAATTAGCTTTCTTAACCACAATGCCTCTTGACAAGCCTCTGCCAACGCTGCTTCTGTTGAGGACAATGAAACACAATTTTGCTTCCTGCAGCTCCAGCCTATGCAAGTACCTCTATATTTGAAGATATATCCACTATTTGATTTTCTGTCATCACGGTTTTGTGCCCAATCGGCGTCTACGTATCCCACCAGAACTTTAGTTTTCTTACTTTCGAGTTGAAGACTTGAAGCTACTTTAGTGCCAATCAAATATTTTATTAACCTCTTGAGCTCCACCCAATCACTTTCGGTCGTTTGGTCGGTCTGCTTACATGACGACTTAGAATTGACACAACAGCTGCAATATCAGGACGAGTATTAATGCTTATGTATAATAAACAGCCAATAAGTTCATGATACAAGGTGTTATTTTCTAGTTATTTCATTTCATCGCGGTGCAAATTTATGTATACAACATCCATTGGGATTTTTGAAAATTTTGCGCCATGAAGTGCAGCTTTCTTAGCTAAATTTACAATATAATTTTCTTGACTAAGGGTATAACATCCGGACTCCTCCCTCTCAATTTTGATACCGATATAAAAATTAATTTTTCCAAGCCGTGATATTTCAAAATTATCTTCTAATATTTTTTCGACAATTTCGAAATCGGTGTTTACGTTTTAGGCAACTAATACGTCATCAACGTAAACCAATACGTATATGTAGTGATCTTCCCTCTTTTTCTTCAGAAGAGAGCAATCAGCTTCTCCTTGATGAAAACCTGCTGCTCGTAAAACATCGAAAAATTTGTTACTCCAGCATCTTGCAGATTGCTTTAATCCATATAAACTTATTTAAGTTTGCATACTAGTACTTCTGCATTTTTCGATTTGACTTCATAACCCGGTGGCCTGCGCATATAGATGTCTTCTACTAAATTTCCATTTAAGAACGCAGTTTTTATATCATAGTGCATTACACATTGAGCGAACCCGCCACTGCTAAAAACGTGCGGAAAGTGGTTCAACGTATTACCGGTGCATATCTCATCGTAGTCAACTCCATACTTTTGTGTAAAACCTTGCGCAACCAACCTAGCTTTGTACTTTAATACATTTCCGTTTACGTCTCCTTTGATTTTGTAAATCCATTTGAAGCCTATTGCCTTACGCCCTGGGGGTAGAGTTACCAAATTCCACGTTCCAGTTTTACGAAGAGAATCCATTTCATCATCCATAGCTTTCATCCATTTGGATTTATATTGTCGAACTAAAACCTCTTTGTAATGGCTTGGCTCTTCTGCTTCTGATACTAAGCAGGTGTATCTAACTGGGGGTTTTGAAACTCGCTTTGATCTTCTTAGCTCTTCTTCTGGAACGATGGTGTCATCAGATGAAATTTCAACCATTGAATCCATCATTAAGTCTTGTTGTGAAATTATAACGATATCATTGTCTTCATCTACAGCTTCATCTTCATCTGCAGTCAAGTATTCGTCATCTTCTAATTCACTGTGTTCTGTATTTTTCTTTTTACTAGCTTCTAGTGATATGCCCACTTCTTCCGAAATTTGTCTAGATTGCTTTTCAAATTCCAAATCATCTTTAAGAACTATGTAATCTCGGCTAATGACAATTTTTTTCTTCTCTTTGCTCAAAAATCTGTGCGCCTTCGACTCCTCTGAATATCCCACGAAAATTTATTTTTATGTTTTCCTGCATAACTTATTACGCTTTTGAGCTGGTATTAGAACGTGAGCTTTTGAACCAAACCGTTCAAGCTTGTACATATCAACTTTTGTTCCTTCCCATAATTCAAAAGGAATATTATTATTTGACCTTGTCGGTAGACGATCTTGAATATAATTTGCTGTAACTATCGCCTCACCCCAAAACTTATCGTTAAGGTCTGCATCGGATAGCATACATCGCATCATCTCAGTTAAGTACCGATTTCGTCTTTCAGCTACTCCATTTTGTTGTGGGGTGTACGGTGTTGTGAACTGTTGCTGAACACCTAAGCTTGCTAAATACTGCCCAACAGCTGTCCCAGTAAACTCTCCTCTATCAGATCTTATGATTTTTGGAGTCTTTTGAAATTTTGTTCTAACGAAACTTATAAAATCTTTTAAGCACAATTCTTGATGTCGTTCACCATATTCACCTCTGCACCAGTCAACCTCAGCTTGTACAAATCATTGTTTAATTCCGCTGTGGCTTTTACTTGATTATGTTTAATAATTTTACAATTCTTTCCTTCAGAAAGTACTTGATAACCCACCTCGGTTAACTTCTTCACGGATAGCAAGTTGCTTTCTATTGAAGAAACGAACAAAACATCCTTTACATTTATCCTTTCAGACTCACTATCAGCATTTATTATCTCGATGTGACAACTGCCTCTGCCTTACGACCGAATTCGGTAACCATTTGCGACGTTAACAGCTTCTTGGATATTATCGTTTAGCATGTCAAAAATATCCCGATTGTTTGCGATGTGACATGTTGCTCCTGAATCGATGTACCAATCATTTTTCCTCGTCTTTCCTAACCAAAAACATTGCTCTTCCAGTGAATCATCTTGTTTCCCGGCCATATTAAAGTGATATTTTTGCTTCTCTATAAAAAATTTACAACCCTTCTTCGTGTGCCTTTCCTTCTTTCAATAAAAACACTCGATCTAAACTCCCGTCCTCTTAAATTGAGTCTTTCTCCCTTCGATTTTCAGCACCGCCGAGTCCGAAGTATTCCGTTTGTGCACCTTACGTTTTGCCGCTTCCAAAAGTTTTCCTTTGACGAAATTAATGTTAAGCTGTATCTCATCTCTTGCTATCAACGCAACAATTAATGGATCGTATGACTCCGGAAGACTGCTCAACAGCAAAGCAACAGTCCAGGAACTGCTTAGTGGATCACCCATCATGGATAGCTGCTCAACGTAACTCATCAAATCGTTAATATGTTTCTCCATTTTCTCATCGTCGTATAATTGCATTTTGCAAATCGTCTTCATCAGAAAAACGCGACTGCTAAGGGATGGTTTTTCATAAAACTCTTTCAGGACATTCCAATAATCCTTGGCTGTAACCGCGTTTTTGAAATGCACCAGTTGATCATCATTCACCATCAGTCCAACGGTTGCACGAGCTTGTCCGTCCTGCTTGATCCAGTTTGCGTCCGGCTGCGCTGGCTTCGGCTTTAAGACTATGTCCCACAAATCTTACTTGATCAGCAGTAGTTCCATCTTTACTTTCCATGTTGCGTAGTTTTCACCATTTAGTTTGGCGATCGTTGTACTAACGCCTTCCTTCGACATTGCGCGATGGCCCATAACCTATTGGGGAAATGCTCCCAATGTATGAAAACGCAGTGAAGTTGTAGACTGGAAGTTTCATTTTAGAATGAAAAATTTCTCGTATACATTGTTCATATTTGAAAATAGGAACAACAGTGAGTAAGTATTTTTGCTTACAATATTAGCAAGTAAATATTCGTATAGTGTTTTCCAAACATCCAACAATATGAAAAATACTTTATGTAAAGATGTTATATTTTATTTCTGCTCTAGTTTTACTATAGCCGTGATAGCAGAATATGGTAGGTTGGTTAGCTTGGGTGTTATGGAATGAAATGCAATAATAATTTTTTGGCACAGTAGGTGTTTTTATTTAGGTTGAAATATCTCCAACAAATTATGAAATAGAAGAAATATCAATGTTGTGGTTCCGAAGTTATGGCTGATAAGAAATTCCACACCTATATTATGTGCCACGCCCCCATTTACAAACAAATGTTACCATAGATATGATTGCATAGCAAATTTCTTTTTGATGTGAGTTTTGGTTTCGAAGTTATGGCTGATTAAAAATTCCACGACTATGAGATATGCCACGCCCTCTCCTGCAGTCATTTATATATAAGGACCTACTATAGATATGTCTGCATACCAAATTTCAAGTTCATGTGACTTATGGTTCCGAAGTTATAGCTGATTAAAAATTTGCAGGCCTATAGGAGGTGCCACACCCAATTGCAAAATTAACACCATATTTGCAAATAAGATCATACCTATAACCTCGCCGGTGAAAAAACAAATAAGTGTGCAAAATTTCGTGCGATTCTGTGTCGTGGTTCAAAAGTTATAAGGTAATAAACAAACAGACATTCACATTTATACATATAGAATAGATTTAAATTTGTTGATGAAAAGTTCGTGCCCTTAAAAATGTAAATAATAACGCATATTCTAACGTTTTTCTTATAATTATATGTATTGTACGTGTTTAAACTAAGTACTATAAAATGTTTGTACAAATATTTAGAGACTTAACGTTTATAAACATTGTTTATCGGTTTTTATGCTATGTTTTTTTAAATAATGGACTTCTGTACTTATGCAATAGTGCTTCATTTTGGAGTTCATATACACGAAAGCAAACCAAGTCATCATCCTTCGACGTAGAGACCTAACAAAATTCTTCTAAAATTCCACACTAAGAAACACTACCACTAGATTGTGCACAATAACCACCAAACCCCTGGAATCCCCTAACACGTGCAGCGCGCCGGTTTATTTTTACGGCTGATCTCAACCCACCCTACTATGGCTTCTTAGATCTTAGCAAAGCCCCGTATACCCCACACCAACCTTAAACAAATCAAAATACTACAATACTTTATTTTGTAAATTCAGCTCATTTGATTCTAAGATATATAACAATTCAAAGCAAGTAATTCTAATTATGAATATAACTCTAAATCTTAAACTAAAAACAATGTATACTAATATTTTTTTTTTTGGGTGTATGGTTATACAGCTGATTTCCCTAACCTACCTCAACTAAAAGTTACTAGATGGTCATTGACCCTAGTTGCTCTCTTTGATTTTTGTATAACAATAAGAATTTAGTGCTCTAAATTTGCAAAATCAATATTCAACTTCCCTTAAAATGATAAATCGGAATAAAGAGTTCGCAAATCAAACAAAACAAAACAAAACTTTACCTTATAGATACAGTGACGAGCAAAACTGTAACATGGTGAAACGCTTTTTATATCAGCCGCCGCTATCTTTCCAAGTTCAAACGACATTCATTCGAAAAAGGAGAGTTTCTGCTGAAAAATCACTCAAAACATACTGCATATGTTCGAAAAGACTGGATGCAAAAGCAAAAATTTGCTAGTTTGAAATGACCTCCCCAATCCGCGGATATGAATCACGTCGAAAATTTGCGAAATCAACTAAAAGCGCAGCTTACTATGTATCCAAGTCCGTCCAATGGAGTACATGAGCTATGAAAGCAAAGCAAGGATATATGGGAGGCTATACCTCCAGAATTTTTACAGAGATACAAATAAGGTTTGCCGAATTGCATCCAGAAACTAAAGAAAGCAAAAATATACTGAACAATTATTTTTTTTCGTTACAGTTTTCAAAAAGTTAATAAAAATATATAAGTGCAAAACTGTAACATTTGCCTTAATTTATATTTTTGCCTGCTGGTTTTATTATTGTTGGATTGACTTCAAATCTTTGTGAGAGAGGAAGTACAGGTGTACCAATAAGAATATACAACAAAAGTATGAATGTCGTTAGAACTTGGAAAGATAGCGGCGGCTAATATAAAAAGCGTCACACCATGTTACAGTGTTGCTTGTCACTGTATGTGTAAACGCGTATGTAGTTATGTATACTTGAGAGTCCATATATACATACATAACCATAGTACAAAGAAATGAAAAAGTAAAGGAAAATTCAAGGCAAAAAAAAAACTCACAAGTGTACGCATATAAGTATGTCTGCTTATTTGCAGGTTCATATATATCTAAACTAAATTTAAAACAAAAAGAGAACTAACTCATTTATGTATATAAGTATGTATGTAACCTTTGGTATTGATATACATATATGCACATACAGATCCTCTAAAAATGTTAGAACCGAACAGACTTAAACCACTCATACGTACATACACGTATATATATATATATCCTTTCAGGTTTAGCTTATGGGTTGATTATCGATAGCAATCGAACTTCAGTTGCGTTGCTAGTTGCCAAAACGAATTTACAGATGGCAACTGGCAACTTTCAACTGACAACTTCAGTTGCTACAAAGTGCGTATACAGGCGACTACCTTTTTGTGGTTGCTGGGTATGCTTTTGGAGCGCATTTAGGAGCGAAAATTTAAAAGCGTGTCATATATTTTACTTTTTAATAATTTGAACGATATTAACAATGCAATTTGCTTTTACAGAATATGGTGAAAATAACATAAAAATAACTTTGGCGAAACAAAAGCGTACACTGATTCCAAATTTTTTCCTTTATCAACTGAAGCACCTCTTTTAAAACTACCGACACACCAAGTTTTCCAAATTGAAGTCATTGCTGTGGCACTTCCTTCTGCGAAAAATAGAAGAGGTGCGCAAGCTTTTATCAGCGGAGGTATTGAAGTTGAACGAAGAGGTATATCTGTTTATTAACCAATTATACTATAGCTTCTTTTGGAAGCCCTCCGCTACGCTCCCTACTCGTTGAAAATGAACACAAAACGATAATAAAAGAAAAACCTTGAAAGCATTAACTTTCGGTTACTGTGCACGCGGTAGCTCTAGTGGATTGGAAGTATCCTTTAAATGTCGCCTGTTTGAGGCCGCATTCATGCACTGCTCTTCCTCTTAAACAAATAATTGTGATGAACTTAGCTTTATTGCTGTCTTTTCTTTAAAACTCTTTATTTTAATAATTTGATTTTACTCGCACAGCTTGTTTACAGCCGCTTGCTGGTTGTCGAACTGTCAAATTTCGATTATCGATAACTTTACAGCAACTGATGATAGTTGCCATTCGTAATACAAATTTTCTTTCCAGATGCGTTGCCAGCTGGAACCGAACCGTGGTTGCGTTGCTATCCGTAATCGACCCATTTATTTACGAAGTTATATCCATGTACATGCAAATATATTGCAGACGTATGTATTAATAAAAAACGTATGTTATACGGCAAGATACGGATTTCCGATGTATATTTTAGTCTGAAAGGAGAACCTATTTTAACACATGCTACTACTTTGCTTTCTCTGTTTGAAGGCACTTTGACTTAAAAATTAAAGGATTTCTTACCAAATGTAATCGAAACTGGTTTGAAAAAAACTGCAGTCCATGGAAATATTTCATAAAAGAAATCTGGAGAATTTTCACTGTACTTTAATAAAATACTTTCAAACGAGCTGGCTTTCGCTTTATGATATACATGTGTATTCCATACATACATCATTATGCAAGGTTCATAGAATACAAGGTTACGACATCAGCCATGGCCGCCATCTTGATGACGTAGATGGCTGAATTTTTGGAGTTGCCAGATTCCTAAAAAATTTTCTTATAAAAATACACTATTTTAGTCAAAAATACATCAAGTTTTATTTCAAATATGTGTAACCCTGATATTTACCGCCAATTTGCGTCGAAGTTTGTGCTTTTTTCTGCGTCTTTGATTGCAAAAATTACAGTGAAAAAAGTGATTTAGGTTTTACCGTATGTCTAAAGATGAATTGCAATTTCGGTAGCGAAATTTTGGCAATGTTATAAACGCTGTTTTATTTAAAAAAAAGCGAGTGGGTTCTGCTCACTTTCAAGAATAAAATCACCAGCAAATTTCAATTTGCATTCCATTTACATTTCATTTGTCACTATTGTACGAATATTATTATGTTAATGTTGTTATAAAAATTCCCATTTGATTAGGATTCCTAAAATATGCTATACGACAACTATATATTTTCTGCGTTTTGTGTACTCTCCTTCTTCGTAAAATATTTCAACCAATCAGAACTCACTTCGCAACTACGTCATTGGAGGAAAACAAATTTTTGACAGCACTATGTCGTAACCTTCTATTCTATGAACCTTGATAATATATATTCCATAGATATAAAATTAAACTTATTTTCTTTTTTTTTCACTCCATCCACATGGCTCGGCGGTCTCCAAGAAAAAGAAAGATATTAGATATTTATATTTATAGACAACAATTTTTATTGAGCTCGAGGCCGTTTTTTAATGAAAACTAATTGTGGAAAAGCAACAATAATTTGAAAAAATAAAATAAAATAACAAAAACAAAAACAAATTACTTAAGTTCGAGCACACCTAGAAGTTAAACATTCTAATAATAGAAATATTAACAAGAACCAACAAAACCAACAACCACATGAACAAGTGAATTGCAGCGGAATAGCTGCGCTTGATTGTAGTTGGCTTAGCAAGTGAAATAGTGGAAATAAGCAACAAGAATTAACAAGGCGAACTTAACATAGTGCGTAGGCAACTGGCTGAGTCAGTGGAATCGTCGGCTCGAATCCTACTGCAAGAAGTCTGATGAGGAAATGTGGTGATTTCCGAAATAGCTATCACTTCTACCATTTTTTCAAATTATTGTTGCTTTTCCACAATAAATTTTCATTTAAAAAATGGCCTCGAGCTCATTATAAAATTGTTGAATATAATTGTTAAAAGGCCAAAAAAATAACAAAAACAAATAACTTAAGGACGAGCACACCTAAAAGTTAAACATTCTAAAAATAGAATTATTAGCAAAAACCAACAATACCAACAACCACATGATCAAGTGAATTGCAGCGGAATAGCTGCGCTTGATTGTGTTGGCATAACAAAAATGAAAATAGTGGAAAAAAGCAAACGATAATTTACAAGGCGTACTTAGCACGGTGCTTAGGCAACTGGCTGAGTGAGTGGAATCGTCGGTTCGAATCCTACTGAAAGAAGTCCGATGAGGAAATGTGGTGATTTCCGAAATAGCTATCACTTCTACCATTTTTTCAAATTATTGTTGCTTTTCCACAATAAATTTTCATTAAAAAACGCCCACGAGCTCAATAAAAATTGTTGAGTATAATTTTTATAAGGCCATAAAATAACAAACACAAATAACTTAAGGACGAGCACACCTAAAAGTTAAACATTCTAAAAATAGAATTATTAGCAAAAACCAACAATACCAACAACCACATGATAAATTGAATTGCAGCGGAATAGCTGCGCTTGATTGTAGTTGGCTTAACAAAATGAAAATAGTGGAAAAAAGCAAACGATAATTTACAAGGCGTACTTAGCACGGTGCATAGGCAACTGGCTGAGTCAGTGGGATCGTCGGTTCGAATCCTACTGAAAGAAGTCTGATGAGGAAATGTGGTGATTTCCGAAATAGTTATCACTTCTACCATTTTTTCAAATTAGTTGCTTTTCCACAATAAGTTTTCATTAAAAAACGGCCTCGAGCTCAATAAAAATTTTTGAATATAATTGTTATAAGGCCATAAAATAACAAAAACAAATAACTTAAGGACGAGCACACCAAAAAGTTAAACATTCTAATAATAGAAATATTAAAAAAAACCAACCAAACCAACAACCACATAAGCAAGTGAATTGCAGCGGAATAGCTAATTGGTATAAGGCCATAAAATAACAAAAACAGATAAATATTATCGGTTATCATATGGTGAGTTTAGCAGGCACTACAAGGTGCCGTAATAAGGAGATGAAAAAAAAACTAAAGCGGAAATATACGAATGCTTACGACTCTACAAAAAAAAAGTTATATTTATGCAGAAAGAAAACTAGGTCATGTACCCACGGTACTTACAGCGAAGACATTTGCTGTCCAAAAAGAGCGTAGTATGGAGTGCATCCAAATGACTGGTGGGAGGAGCTGCTCTAGGCTTCAGCGATACTAGCTAAGTGCTTGTCCCACAAGGTTTGGTCCTCCTTTATGTAGGCTCTTATTCCAGCAATTATGGATCGATTTTCTCGCTCGCTCGCATTCGCATTCGCTTGGGGGCTATATAATTCAGTATAATAATAATAATAATAATAGATTGGCGCTTACACATATGTTAGTGTGTGGTCGAGCTTCTCCTCTGATTTGTGGTGTGCGCCTTGATGTTGTCACACAAAGCGGAGGGACCTACAGTTTTACGCCGACTCCGAACGGCGATTGTATTTTTATGAGAAGCTGTTTTTCATGGCAGAAATACACTCGGAGGTTTGCCATTGCCTGCCGAGGNATTGTATTTCTATTAGAAGCAGTTTTTCATGGCAGAAATGCACTCGGAGGTTTGCCATTGCCTGCCGAGGGACGACCGCTGTTAAGAAAAAAACTTGTTTCTATATTTTTTTGCGATGTTGCTTTGACCAGGGCTTGAACCCATTTGCTGCGGAGTGGAAACGCGCACTGCTTACCACTACACAACAGCGGCCGACATAGTTCAGTATAAACGTTTTTAATTCCGCGTTCAGCCAGTAAGTTATTAAATTGTGACGACTTAAATTGTTTTCCATTGTCACTCAACACAATCTCTGGAGTACCAAAAACGCTAAAGACTTGGTGGTTTAAAAAATCACATATGGCCGGTGTGTTAAAATTTCTAAGAGCTTTGAGCATAAAAAACTCTGTAAAACGGTCTAGGACTATTACAATTCCTGTATTCCCTTGCTTAGACCCTGCAAATCAATATATAGTTTTTGAAATGGTCGCTGAACTGCA